>NC_133526.1:159552089-159857464 GCF_048544455.1 Silene latifolia
GTTCATACCTCCAGCAGTAGTCCAGGGCCGACAGTAGCAGGAGAAGTCCCCTTCTTCACCAGCTCCGGACGAACCATGGCCCTCATGTAGCGAGTGAGGACCGCAAAACCAGGAGTGACCCAGTCCCAATGACCTAGGTCACTCAAGTCAGAAAGGAAGGGAAGAAGCTTTCTCGACAGCCTCTCCCTCTTGTCTCCAAGGTAGAGCGAAGACAAGAACCACCAGAAGCACATACGAGCTCTCTGCTCCGCAGTACAAGCAGGTGGAGCCGTCTCCCTCTCATCGATCGTCACCATCGTCGGGATCTTGCCAGCAAAGTAATCCCTGACATAAGAACTCGGAACCAACCCGGTAACCACAGCAGCTTTCGCCGCCAGGTTCCAACCGATCAAACTCCTAACCTCAACCGAGTCCACCCTCATGGCTGTCTCCGGCCACACCACAGCCTCTGTCCCACACGGAAAACTGGAATTCATGCCGTAATCCTCCAACGTGACCTCAACCTCGCCGACAGGCATATGAAAGGTCGAGGTCGTGTCCCGGAACCGATCAAGGAAAGATCGAACCAGGCAAAGGTTAGCCCGAATCTTCCTCCCCTTCATATCCCTCCACGCTCGTACCAATGCCCCAAAAGCTCTCAACTCGATGATGGTCTGCTCCTTCGCTGACAGCCTCCCGTAAGCCTCCATCATCGTAGTATAGCCGGAAAAGGACCTGATGTTCCCGGCCTCCTATTTTGATTCAATACGAAAGCTATCTTTAGTCGAATGAAAGAAAAAGAATGGCAAATGAAAGACAAGAAATAAGGTAAATGAAAGAATGATGAATTCAATTTACCAAGCTCTTCACCGTTCTGTAGGACAGGTGGCTCTCCGTTGCCCGGATGAGATGTCGACTATCCTGTCCCTCAGCCCACTCCGGTGCTCCCCTCAGCTGACGGCCACCTCGTCCGACGTTGGCTCGCCTCGGGGCCTCATCCTCAACAGCCTCCTCCTCGACGACCTCGTCCTCAGCAGCCCCCGTCGCAGCAATAAAAGCCTCCTCTAATGCCTCATCAAGCGTTAGAGAATGGTTGAAACGACTGTCCATGTCCATGGGAGCTCTCCCTGACGTAGAAGCCTCATCACCTGCAAATTTAAAGTGAATTAGGTCGCGTCAAGTGACGGCGAGCCTTAGTTAGAGGATTTTCAAGCATTCCAAGCTCCGAAATCGCTCTTGTCTCGCCATCTTTGGCAATTTATTTCGAAATCCGACCACTCATGTGGTAATATGGGTCAGGTCAAGCCTAAATTCAAGCCTAGTCATGGGTTCGAGTCGAAATTTCGACAGCATTTTGTTATAACGACGATTATGCCCTAGAAAAGTGTTCTGAAAAAGCCGTCACAAATCAAAATTCCGAAATGGTAGGAAGTTTACTCATCACACAAGGATTCCAAATATCAAGTTTCGTCACAAATGGGCAATCCTAAGGCTATATTCGAAGCAATTTACGACTCAGTTGTGAGACCATCACAATTTCCCTCAAATGCTCAATACTCAATGAAAATTCAAAATGAACGCGTGGTTATGATCCTTATGCTACCAATTATCGATTTATAAAGTCAATTTTACAAGGCAAGATCATTTGGGGGAAAATCCCAAAAATTTTCGACATTTAGGGTTGGAAACCCTTATTTTGTCGGTCCAAATTGTGCAAATACGGAAGTTTAATGCAAAAATATAATGCATACCTCTATTAGTCATGGCAAATGCAAGCTTTTGATCAAATTTTGACGAGAAATGGTTGGAATTTGAGGGAGTTTTGATGATTTGTGTTTTGTTATTATGAAATAAAACACGTCCCCTGTCGAGTTTTTACTCGGACAGAGACAAGCCCAGGAAAGGACGCAGCTGGTGCTACGCCTCTTCCAGGAGTCGCAGCTCTTGCTGCGCCTCTTCCTCATCTTCCCTCCAAATCAATTTTCGAAAATTCGTTATAAGTTCATTATTTGTGGGCCCATCTTTGGTGCGCCTCCACCTCAACACCATATATCATATATTTGGTCCATTTGATGTTTATTCTTCGTCTGGACCTATATTTTTTAGCAGGCTGCGAACCGTTGCAGTACTTTATCAAAACTTCGCTTGCCACAACGAGCGAATATTCGTTGACTGGTGTTTTGACACACCTGAATTATGCTCCCCCAGCGAGAGTTCAAGATAACCAATTGTCCCTCTGAACACGTGGAGTTCAACCTCAAACTCAAGTTTTACCGAAGTTTGTTTGAAGACCGACCCAAGCAGATTTCTATCAGCAGTTTCTACCGATGTCCTGCTGCCCCTTCAATCCTTCGATATTACGTTTTGTTTCCCCTTGGAGTCCGACAGAGTAAGGAGTCTTAAGGAATCTCAGGTATGGTCTCTTCTTATGGCTGGCGAGCTTCCTTACGTAGTCTAATGGACTTTAAACGACCTTCCCCGATAGTCTACAGACTCTAAAATGTTCCCAACGACAGGTCCTTGGCTCAGACCCCTTGAGCCGCCTCGCGTCGCCATAGTCGTGAGGTTGTAATCTTCGATTGACCTCATGGCTATACTTTGACTTTCACCTTGTCCGATCCTCAGTCAAAGTGGGGGCTCTGTAGATACCTCATTTCTGCACCTCCCGCAAGCCACCCGGTGATGATTAGGCCGCATGTTTGGTAAACGGAATGATTTATGACAATTCGTAAGTTTATCATCAAGTGATAGCTCAAATACTTGTGTCTACCCCTTGGTCGTCATCTACGCGCCGTTACGGTCGATTTGGCAGTAATTAGAGTACATTTGGAGTCCGGGTCAAAAAACCGTCTTTATTTTCTAATAACCATTTAAAATGCCGAGTCAGAATATTCTGGAATGTTCCGGATATTTCTATTCCATATTTTCAATCTTTTAATCTTTTGGTAAATTATATCCCGAAATTATATTTTAAATAATAAGAAAATTAAGATCAACCGCAATTCCATAATAGAAACGCGGAAAATCTTTCTTCCGCAGGAGGAAACCCTTGGGGAAAGGACGCAACAGGTGTTGCGCCTCTTCCAAGAGATGCAGTGGTTGCTGCGCCTCTTCCCCAGCTCCTTTCTGCGTATTTTAAGATCTTTTCGAGATTTACTTCCAAAGTTTTACTGAAACCCTAATTCCTCCGTGTGATTAGTATACATAGAGACCTTCGGTCCTCATATTTCTCACGCGAGTGTCCGCCCTTCTCTTCTCCCTTTGAATTCTAAGACCCACGCTCTTGCTTTTTGGCGTCTACGTGCTTGAACTTTCGACCACGTAAGCTCGGATCCTTCTGAGTACCAGCCTCGTTTTGCATGACCGACCAATTTGACCAACTCCACCTCAATTAACTTAATCAACTTTGTTTAATTTCCACTTAGAGGGCACTTTCGTCGTACATTCGAGTCGAGCATCACTAAACGTTAACTTAGTTAATCTTGTTTCGTCAAACATGTAAGTCTGAGGGTGTAAATCCCATCTTTTACTATTGTATTTTATTTTTGTAATCATTATTATAAGGTGTACATCGAAAATATATTCAAAACTGATTTATAAAACCTTTATTCAAACCCTTTTTACGGATTAACGGGAGACAGATGTCGAGAAGGAACGTAGCAACTGATGCGCCTCTTCTAAGGGACGCAGTACCTGCTGCGCCTCTTCCTGAGGCTGCCGCAGTTCCTGCTTTCGTTCTTCTTCCTTCGTCTTTTGTTTAATTCGTCTCTTTGTTTTTCCTTCGTCTTTGCTTGTTCTTATTTCTTTCGTATAATAATCTTAGCATATAATTTATTAGTAATTTATCACCTTTTAATTTCCGACTTAAGTCCCTTATAGTTAATATTTGCGGGTTTTTGCCATTAAAATCAAATCCGGGATTTAGAGATTCGACTTAAGTCTCTTGAATTCATTCTTTGTATATTCTTAGTCTGTTTATCGTTGTCATTGTCAATAGTTTAGCATTAATTTAAGCCTAATTAATTTGTTTTGATAAGTTCAATTTTTATTTACCTCATAATTAATATTGTAATTAATTTGTTCTAATTAGTTTTGTCTCATGTTTTATTGTTTTTATGACCAACTTGCATGTAAATAATCCATTAAACCACTTCTATCTTAGTCGAATATCAATAATTAGTCATTAATTTACCAATGAATATTAACGATATGCAATTCCGGCTTCACAGCCAGAATTCTCCTCAGGAACAGACGCAGTGAGCACTGCGCCTCTTCCAAAGGACGCAGCTCTGCTGCGCCTGGTTGAGTTCTGCCTCTGAACTTCTGTTTCTGCTTTGACCTAATTATTAGTTTACGTATTAATTATCTATTAATCGTATTATCACTACTAATCTGTTTGTATTTTCTTCCCTAATTTATTTCCCCTTTTCTTTTCTCAAAATATCCGTTTTAAGTGTATTTTCGACGTAAATCAATCAAACCAATGTAATTATTGTAATTTCAATTATTGTATTTTTTATTCTATTCTTTATTATTTATTGTTTGTATGCCTTTACATGCAGTTAACCTAAATTTCTACCTCAACATTAATGCATGTTAAACTACGTGTTTACCGACTTAGTTAATTCTCACATGCTAGGATTAATCTAATGGATGTTGCATTGAATGCATATAACCGACAACATATCAAATATAGATGGTTTCCCTAATCATTAGTAGAGGCCGCTATCGAGGCGGGCGGGATTAGGTGTTCGATCAAAAGAGCTTCCTAATACGTACCCTCACCCCTTACACCAGATCTCTGTGAACATCTGTGTTCATTGGCATCCACGAGAGCCATTCTAGACATAGAATGCTAAGGGTTATGAGTTCTTGGTGTTCATGTCACTACTTTGTGTCTTGACATGACACGAGGTATTCGAACAGTTTCCAATTTTCCACAATAAATTGGTGGCGATTCCACAAATGCAAAAGCTTGTTTTCCCAACCGAACCCCATGGGCCCGCGTCCACACATTGTTGTAGAATTAAAGGATTACAAGCTTTCCCAATTGATGTAATTTACATGATTTAATAATTAATTTGTGTAATTGGTACGTGTTTGATTGTTTATTATCATGTTTAATTGTGTTTGTGTGTTTACGTATATGTTTTATTGTTTAAATTGTATAACGTATCTTGCCTATGCTTCATTTGGGTGTTTGGGCGTGCAGCTAAGGTTCCCCATGGAAACCCTAGTGGCGGCTTGGTGGTGGTATGGGAGAAGACCTACAGTTATAGCTAAACTAGTATAACCTTTAGATTATGGTTCAATGTTATAGTTGGGGTGGTACAACTCTGAGGTTGTGATAAAGTTATAGATGAAGCTGTATAACTTTGAGATTATAGCTCAATGTTATAGCTGCGCTACTATAACTTAAGTCACATGTCGATGTTTTAGCTAATGCTAATGTAACATTGGGCTAATGAACTCAATGTTATAGCTGAGCTAATATAACGTTTAGTTATGAGGTAAGGGTATTGTTAAAGTTATAGCTGGAGTATTATAACATTGAATGGTTAATGTTAAAAGTTATAGCTGGAGTACTATAACATTGAATGGTTGGTACTTGTTTCACATGTTATGTGTTGTTCAGTTTCATTATATAACGCTATGTTTGCATATATTGTTCATTACTCTTGTTCATATGGTTGTAGTATAGTTAGTTGTATTATCCTATGATTTGATAGTGATGTTATTCACATGTATGCAGTTACACTAAACATTGTTTGTGGGCTGGTTGTATAGATGACGTGAGGTATCAATTATATACCGAACGGAATGAACTAATGCAACCCTTCCGGGTCTGGTCTATGGTCTATGGTTGGGGGGGTAATGGAGGCAGTTGTTATACGCTCTATTCCTCGAGTGTCGTTCGGTGTACAGTTATTGCACCGAGAGTCTGGCCAGGTCTTAGACATATAGGCAGTGGTTATACGCTATACATAGTACCTTGGATGCAGTTGTTATACGGTCCACACCGATGGAGGTAGTTGTTATACGCTCCGTTAGTTCGAGGCAGTTGTTATACGCTCTGGCAGTTAGAGGCAGTTGTTATACGCTCTAACGGCGTTCATTTTATACATTGTGCTTGTTACTAGAGGCAGTTGTTATACGCTCTAGTAAGTTATTGGTTTGGTCAAATGATACGTGGTCACGATGGTTCTATGATGTGCATGATGTCGTAATGTGATTTGTGTTATGCGCTGTCATATGCTGTTTTACTTAGAGTCAATATATCGAATAATTATCTTCTTATGCCATTGTTTGTAGTGAGTTGTTATCAAGTTTTCATGAGTATAGATGGTCTCACATGTTTACTAGTTTTGCATTTCAATTATTAATTATTGTTGGTTATGGTTCAATTGTTGTAAACATGACTGGGAGAGCATCTAGTTACTCCCGACTGATTGTCGAACCCCACTCTCAGGTTGTTCAGATGGTTTGCTGTTTGGATGATGTCTTGCTGGGAAGTACTATGCGGCGAGATGATTAATAAATTAGGAGTTTGTATTCATGTTTTGAGAACCTTTGAAAACTGTATAGTTTGGTTTTGGATTTAGTAGCGAACCGGATTGGTCAGGTGTTTCCGCCACCTTGACCCTTTTGTCATTGTTATACTCTGATAATTCTTATAATATACGTTTTCCCTTTGTTTTTATAATCCGGGTTGTTACAGCTATAGTAGAAATGCTCCCTCTGTAGGGTGTTAAGGTAGGACATCAGAAGCATAACCCCATGAATGTTTAGCTTGCTCACATCACTCCGACCGTAACGCATACACGTCATCATCCCTAACAAGATGCGAAGAGACACAAGTTTAATATCGTTAATCAACATGGCACTAGAGTTAGGGGCAGGTCGGCATGTAATGTAAGGAAGGTAGCAAATTGGTCAAGAGTCAAAGAAATGTCGGTGTTCATAAGACGAAAACGGACGGTCTTTCCGCCCACGTCATACTTAAAGGAACTCAAGAATTCTAAGTTAAGGAAAGGGTAAGACTTCTTGCAGAGATGGTACAACCCCTCAAAACCCAAAATTTCGAATATATAAGTTATATCCGACTCAATTCCCAAATCTTTCAAGATACCCGGATCCACACAACGAGTTGGTCTCATAGTACGTCCCATTAAAGTGGCAAAAGCAGCCCGTTGGTCAAAATCAGCAAAGATTACTATAGGATATTGGTTAACCGGAGGAACAAGCGGCTCCTCACTCGTTTGTCCTTGCTCCACCGCAGTATTGGCGCGGTTACGCTTCTTAGCGGCTACTCTAGCTTTTGGCATACTGCAAGAATACAAGTTCAACAAGAATTTTCCGGAATTCACACAATATCAAGATAAAAACTTCAGATTTGTTATCTTTTTAGACAAAGTTTAAGACGGATTTTTCTATCAAAATACACAAGGTAGTCATTTGGTAAAGTATTACTAGCACCAATTAAACTTCTATAAACACCCTACAAGGAATTAAAGTGACGAAAATCAAAATTTTAGGGCAAACCCTAGAAACCTTTCGGTACAAAATTGGGGGATTTTGGGCTTAGAAATCATCTTTTTCATACACTAACCAATTAGTTGAAGCAATTATTTACCAATAAAAAACATCTAAAACGTGATTCTTTGAATTTAAAGACCAAAACTTTCAGATTTGAGCAAATCTGCACCTTCAAGTAATTGAAAATAAAAAGCTTTAAAGATGCATTACCTTATATTCGAAAGTTGATTGAATAAAAGAAGTATAAGATGATGAATCCAAGAGCAAGATAGCAAAATCACCAAGGGTTTTTGTTGGGAGAGAAAACTTTGAGAGATTTTCAGCGATTTATTAAGATTAGTAGTCGAAATAATGAGGGTTGTGTGTTTATATTGTTCCGGAAATTCTACTGTTGAACCGGCAAAAATAGGCGTACTTGGTCGAGTATTGGACCTACTCGGTCGAGTACTCGGGATTTGCAAAATACAGCAGCCAATGTTTTCTGAGCACTCGGCCGAGTGCAAACGTGCTCGGTCGAGTATGGCGTACTCGGTCGAGTACCCTATGTACTCGGCCAAGTACCTTAAATTAGTACTAGAATTTGTTTCACATAAACACTATCGTCCCTGCAACACGAAAAACATTGTTCGGAGTCTAAATTTATTCAGAACTCATCACATTTAGGTCCTATTTCTATCACACACCGCGTAACTTAACAACTACACACACCTAGTTCAACTTAATTGCACAAAATGCATCGTATCTCCGTATAGTTCTTTTCACAAAACTTACCATGTTACGCACACAAAATACGACTCAAGCTTGCTTAAATTATCAACGATTTCATATGCATACAGGTATTCACTCAATTACTCCATGAAACAATATCTCATGTCATTCACACATAATATAAGTACATTTATATACCATACTCTTGACATTTCTCGTTCCGCGTTTTATCACGGCCAACACACATAGGACTCAATCTAAACATACAACCTCGTACACGTACACATCCATATATCCTTCCATTGTTTCATAACTGATCCAACTTCCAGACCAACATACGATATGAAAACCAAAATAACCACACACCATACAACCAACACACACACACATAATCCCACATTGTTACTCCACACGGAGTTGCTAACTTAAGCATGTTGAGGCCGGGATTCTGAGATGAGGGCGCCTTCTCACCCAAAACCAACATATGAGGGGTCCCAACACATATACACTAGGTTCCTTTTAATTTGACACCCAACATTCATTTGGTCATTGGTTCAGGTTCCAAAATCTTCGCTCTGATATCAGTTTGTAACACCCTTACTTACCAAGGAGCCTTAACAAGACCTTCCTCAATAATTAAAGGCGTTACCATCTCGGCTGGCCGAGGTAATTATATCAAATAGACCATAAAAGAACATTTAATTATCTCTATACAAATTACAGCGAAAACAAAAGAGGAAGAATTAACTTATGATAACAATGAGAAAATACAACTGGTTAAACCACTATCGAGTAAGGCTGACTCTATGTCATGCAACCTCGTCAACCCAGTAGCTACAACGAGACAGCAACCATAGCAACCTGAAAAATCTCACTGCTCACCATTTACCGGCAATATCAAATAGATCGCCGCAGACACAGACAAAGAGAAGAAACACACAAACATACAACACAAGTGAGTAACAGAAGATAAGGACAGTAGATTAAAGTAACTCAATGTACAATACAACTCAAACCAACGATTTCAAAACTCCACCACTATAATCACATAGTATCCAATGGTTCTCATCGCAACAGATAATCGACACCACCAGTGGGGAACTGCAGCCTTGCCTACCTAAGCCCCGCGTATCGCAATGAGCGAATCCAGATCATTAATGTGCACATCCCCCTTGTGAAGGGAGCCACAAGAAGCGAACATGGGGGTTACGACCAACTCCCGATAATGGATTCACAATCCAATATCAATAACAACAACACCATCACCACCATCACAATAGTGTAACTCAATCAACTCATCAAGGTACCCACAACAAGGATAAGCACATAACACAATTAGACAACAACAATGAACTGAAACTGAGTAGGGAAACCCTACCTTTTTGCTATACCATAGAAATGCATCAATCATTTACCATGCCAAGCACGAATCTGTATGCTACCCTACAACCATGATTATGTTCTTTTATTAAACTATTAAGATAGACAAAATAATAAACCAATATCCACAAACTCACCTCGAAGAAGAAACAGATGCCCACGGCGGTGACAACCCGACTCGATGACTCCATGCATAAGCTATCTCCCTTCCCGGATTAGTGCTCAAGGTTAACTCACGATTGGGTGGTGAGAGATGAGAGACTTGGAAGAGAGAGGAAATTAGGTTTAGAAATGGTGAAAAAGTATCGTGGAAATGAATTACGTCGTAGCCTCCTTGTTTTATATCAACTCACTGTCATAACGTGTACTCGGTCGAGTATGGAACATACTCGGCCGAGTACCCTGCACTTGGCCGAGCACCATCATTACTCGGCCGAGTGACCTTTACTTGGTCAAGTATTCAATAAAGAATGTGCGATACCTCCCTCTTCCATCTCTACTAAGTGTCTCTCATGGTCAATGGGTCAGTCAACGGGTCCCTAACAGGGCGGGTATTACACTGAGTAAGAATAGCATGCACCTCACTCGCTGGAATACACCGTCTGTATATACTATCAGCCCACTCACTGATTGGTCGACAAATGTGTCGTTAATGCTCTCAATCAAACAATATTTATATTCGTAACAAAGTACTCTTAGTGGAGTGGCAAGTAGAGGTCGGATCCCAAGGGACGGGTATTGTATTGACTTATCGGTTGTAAATAGCTATGTCTTAGTGTCACAATTAAGGTTGAGATTTGCAATCTAAACTACTAAACAAAAGGAAGGGTAAATAAATGAAAGCAAAGTAAGCAAATAGAGTTTGTAAACAATTGATTTAAATACTAGGGTGTCATGGGTTTATAGGGGAATCATGATGAGATCACATAAATAAGTTACATAAATGCAAGTAATTATTATTGTAATGGAATCGAGTTAGTTTATATCTTACAATTCCTAGGGAGTTTTAGGTCTCGGAGCCGAGTCGGTCACAACTTTAAAACACCTACATCGATTTAGTCCTCCTTATTCAACTATATGCATGTGTAGATACCTCATTTCTGCACCTCCCGCAAACCACCCGGTGATGATTGGGCCGCATGTTTGATTCGCGGAACGATTTGTGACAGTTCGTAAGATTATCGTCAAGTGATTGCTCAAATATTAATGTCGACCTCATAGTTGTCATCTACGTCCTGATACGGTCGTTTTGGCAGTAATTAGAGTACATTCGGAGTCCGGGTCAAAAACCGTCTCCATTTTCTGATAACTGTTAAATCCCGAGTCGGAATGTTCTGGAATGTTCCGGATATTTCTATTCCATATATCACAAATTTTATCTTTTGGCAAATAATATCCCGTAATATTCATAAGATAATCGAATTATTTCCGTCCTACCATAACTCAAACGCGGAAATCTTTCTTCAAATAGGGAGGAAACCTCCTGGAATGGACGCAAGCAGTCTTTGCGCCTCTTCCAAGAGACGCAGTGGCTGCTGCGCCTCTTCCCAGGCCCTTCTTTGCATGTTCCACGTATCTTTTTCATATCTTTCCGAGATTCACTTCCAAAGAGTCTCCGAAACCCTATTCCTTCACGTGATTAGTATAAATAGGAGCCTTCGTTCCACATATTTCTCACGCCAGTGTCCGCCCTTCTCTTCTCCCTTTGCATTCTAGACTTTGTTCTTACTAATTGGCGCCTACGTGCTTGGACTTCCGACCACGTAAGCTCGGATCTTTCCGGGTACCAGCCTCTCCGTTGCATGACCGACCAATTTGACCAACTACACCAATAATCAACTTAAATTAATCAATCGTTTTCCTCTTACGAGGGCACTCTCTTTGCATTCGCGTCGAGCATTCACTAATCGATATCTTAGTTCATCTCGTTTCGTCAACATGTAAGTCTGAGGGTGTACAATTCCTCTTTTATTTATTGTATTTTAATTATTGTAATCATTATTGTAAGATTTATGTCGAAAACACCATTAAAACCGATTTCTAAAACCGTGCTTTAAAACTCTGTTTTTGCGGATTTCCAGATGAGACGACGTCGAGAAAAAGACGCAAAGAATCGCTGCGCCTCTTGAAGGAGCGCGAGTTCTGCTGCGCCTCTTCGTGAGGCTGCCGCAGTTCCTGCTTCTTTTCTTCTTCCTTCGTCCTCTGTAATTCGTGTGTTTGTTATTTGTTTCGTTTATTTTCTTTAATTCTTCATCACAATAGTTTAATAATCACATGTATATTGTATCACATAGTTCATCATTCATCAATATGTTTTAATTGTCTCAAATCCGACTTAAATCCCAAATAATCAATATTTGCGGGTTTTCGTCATTAAATTCAAACCCGGGTTTTAGAGATTCAATTTGTTCATATTGAGTTTCTGGAATTCGTCATTGATATAATTTTCATCTGTTTATTCGCATGTTCGTCACATATTCGTTGTATATCCGTCATATTTAGCCTAATTGACTTATTTCAATAGAGGACTCATTAATGTTTCCATCATGATTTCATGTGAATAATCCGTTTGCATCCGTCTCATCCATGTTTATCGCTTTCATGACCATCATTGACATGTAATAAAAGTATTAATCACTTTCATCCGAGTCGAATATGTTAATCAATCCTTAAATTCCCCAACGAGTATTAACAACACGCAATTCCGGCTTCACAGCCAGAATTCAGGTCAGGAACAGACGCAGCAACTGCTGCGCCTATTCCAAAAGACGCAGTTCTGCTGCGCCTGTTCCGGGTTGAATTCTGCCTCTGAACTCCGTTGTTGCTCGACCTAGTTTAATTAGTCTACAATTAACTAACTAATATCCGTAATATCGCTAATTCCTGTTCGTTAATTTACTTCTTTTTATTCTTTTTATTCGTTTTCCCAAATTATCCGTTTTAAAGGTATTTTCGACACAAATCGACTAATCCAATGTAATTAATGTAATTTTCATTATTGTAATTCGTAATTATTGTATTTCTTTTATTGCTTGTATGTTTCACATGTAATTGAACATTAATTCCTACTTCGACACTAATCGTATGCTAATTAATTGTTCACCGACTTAGTTAAATTCTCATGTTAGGATTAATCTATGGATGTTGCATTGCATGCATATAGCCGACGATATATCGAGTATAGACAACTTCCCTAATCATTAGTAGAGGCCGCTATCGAGGCGGGCGGGATTAGGTGTTCGATCAAAAGAGCTTCCTAATACGTACCCTCACCCCTTACTCCAGATCTCCGTGAGCACCCGTGTTCATTGGCATCCACGAGAGTCATTCTAGACATAGAATGCTAAGGGTAACGATTGCTTAGTGTTCATGTCACTACTTTGTGTCTTGACATGACACGAGGTATTCGAACGGTTCCAATTTCCCATAAAAATTGGTGGCGACTCCATACAAAATGCAAACGCTTGTTTTTCGACCTTCACCAAGCGCCCCCGTAAGCGGCCCGCTGTCCACAGTTTGGCGACTCCGCTGGGGAAAATACACTTACGTGTAGCAAGGGTGAAACATGAACAAGGTTAGGGAATAGTTTGTACAAGACAATTGTCGGTTTTCATAACTCGGTCTTCCTAGACCGTTTTATTCGGCCTTCCTAGGCCCAACCCAACCCATTCGACCAATCGTCCCGTCTAAACGGTCCTAATTCTTATTTGGGCCTAAGGATGGATAGCGATTGACATCATCCGTACCATGATGCTTACTCTTGTTTGTATCAAGGGCCTTCACTACTTGAGGAAATGGACTAGGAATCGGCCTTACTCTTGTTTGGCACGAGCCTCTCCACAGACTTCGGGTTTGATGGTTCGGTATGGCAACCTACCCTTCAATCCAAAACCCTTCTAAATGCACTCAGCATCCCGTTATAATGCCTGTATAAATGTGTAAACCCTACGTGATCACCACTTCTAAACAAAACCATGACGAATTTTCAAAAAATCAAAATCCTTTTTTCAAACAAGAATTTCGAAAATAGGCCTTCAATTAGCGCAAAATCTGGTCAAAACTCCGTCCGTTTGTCGCGTCAAAATTCGGGCCACAAGCCCATTTCAAAACCTCACTTCGAGTCCACTCCTACAACTACACTACAGTTGACTAGGACACACATTTTCAAAGACCTTGTCTTTCTTCAAAACTCACTCAACACAAGTGGCACACACCCACTTCACGAGTCAAAACTTTTCTTCCTTTAGCGAGTGTGATAGAATGGTCGATCGTGTTTTGATTCGTCTCCGATCTCTTATCCAGTTTCCAAGATGCCCGGATCAAGTGATGAAACAAACCTCCAGCAAATTCAAGAGAGTAATGATCGAATCCTAGCCGCGCTAGCCCAAATGCAAATCACTCAAGAACAAACCTATGACCGCCTTGAACTTATCGAAGGCCGTATCTTTGATGTAGAGGGAAGGTTGCCTCCCCTTAAAGGTGAAGTACTACGTTTTTCCGATGACGAGTCTAAAGATGAGAATCCTATCAAAGGAACAACTGCAGTAGAAAGAGACTCCAATACCTAGAGGAGCAATTGATGTACCTTAAAGGGGATGACATTTATAGGGAAAACAATCGCAAATATGAAGCCGTCAATTCCAAATTGCCAACTAACTTTAGCATGACGGATATCCCTAAGTTTAAAGGACATGAGAACCCTTTGAACCACATCCGTGCCTTCAAGGATTACATGTCTATCAAAGGCATCAAACCCGAGATGTTCTTAAGGATCTTTCCTTCATCTCTTGACACCATTCCGAAGCAATGGTTCTACACTTTAGATCACAAAAAGGTCGCTACTTGGGAAGACGCCGCAATCGAGTTTTCGAAACAATACGCGGATAATGCCGAGATCCAAGTCAACATGCGTACTCTAGAGGTCCTTACCCAAAATGACAAAGAAGGATTCACCGACTTCCTAAGTAGGTGGAGGAAGACTAGTACTCAACTAGTTGAACGCCCGGATGAGGCCACTCTTGTGGAAAAGTTTGTGGATAATCTCAAGCCCATATATGCCAACCATTTGAGATATCAAAACATCAAGACTTTCAAAGACTTAACTATACTAGGGACGCGAATTGAAGATGAAATCCGTAAAGGACTCTTGTCCAAAACGGTAGGTCGAGGATATCAAGGGTCCACAAGTCGTTCATACGGCTCTACTAGCAAGACCGATGAAGTTAACCTTCTCGAGCCATCCAAGAAAACTACTCCACCAAGGAAATTCACAAACCTTGGGGATACGTACTCCAACGCTCTAAAAAGGCTAATGAAACAAGGTAAACTCCAACCCATTGGACCTACTCCCGAACCCGAAAAGAAATCCAAGTTCTGGGATGAAAATTCCTACAGTGAATACCATAGGGGCAAAGGACACGACACAGAAAAATGCTACAAGTTGAAACACGTACTTCAAGATATGATTGAAGATGGTCGACTTCCAATTCCACCAGGAGGTAAACCCAACAACACTCAGAATCCTCTTGGAGTTCTAGTGATTACAAGTGATGAATCTACCTTAGATTGCTCACACCTCATTTCTCCCACCGAAAATGAAATTCATGCAATTAAGAAAGAGGGGTTCTACTCTACTATCTCCCCTACCATTTCCGACTTCATCACATGGGCAAGGAATGTAGATGGACAAGTGTGGGAGCTAGAAAACATGGTAACAGCCTTGCGCCATCCCAATACAATACCTAAAGAACGCGTACCATTGATCTTCTCTCAAAATGCCACTATGCAAGAAGTAGTCACCGTGGTTGATAAACTAGTCGATCAAATCATACGACTAGAAAGTGATATCATGAGAATGAAGGAACTAGCTGCAGTCAATGGGGTTTGGGCCGATGATGATGAAGACGAATACCTCATTGAAAACTCCTTAGTCAAGGAAATAGTCCAAAATGGTGAAGACCAAGATGTGGATCACCTAATTCGTTCGGGTCGCCCAGATCAAAGCACTACTCAAAACGGTCCAACTAACGTCATCACACCAAATGACAACGAAGATGACCCCACTGATCATTTGCTCAAGCAATTTCAGAAAACCAAGGCTCATCTTTTAGTCTGGCAACTAATGGCAAGCTCATTTCCACATCGCCAAGCTTTACTGCAAGCTTTGGCCAAATTGAATGTAGCACATAACTCCACTCCTGAAGATGTAGTCAACTTGGTCTTCCAAGAATCACCTAAGCTAAGTAATCCAGTTACTTTCTCGGATGAAGACTTGCCACCTTTTGGCGCTAGTCACAACCTTGCTCTATACATCACTGTCATTTGTCTAAAGAAAAACGTGCCAATGACCTTGGTAGATGATGGCTCCGCAGTCAACGTCATACCCCTCAAAACGGCATACAAACTAGGCATGAAGGAGTCGGATTGGACTCCTACAAATCAAGGTGTACGTGCATATGACGGTACACGACGAAAAGTGGTTGGACTTGCTAGCCTAACCATAGCCACGGGACCAATCGAACGAAAAGTTAACTTCCAAATAGTGGACATCGAAGCTTCATTCAACATAATTCTGGGAAGGCCTTGGATTCATGCTTCCAAAGCGGTAACATCCACCCTTCACCAAAAGATCAAGATCCCACTAAACGGCAAAGTTGTGACGATCACTTCGTCGCCCATCAAGGCAATAATCGAGAAACAATCAAACAATCAAGTCCTTGCGGATCCCATATACGAACTTGGGGGCTTCCAAAGTGTGAATGTCATAGAAAGTGAGTTGGCACCTCTATACTACAATCCCTACTCCAACTTGGTGGTCAACCACATACTCAAGTCCCAGGGACACTTCCCTGGAATGCCTTTGAACCCAATTCGGAAGAACACCTTCGCACCATACAAGGAAGGCAACTCGACAAGGATACCACTTGGACTAGGGTACAAACCCACAAAAGAAGAAGTTCTCGAAATGCTCGCTCAAGTCCAAAATCGCAAGCACGTGGGAGTCCAAATGAGACCATATCTCCCCACTCTAAATGGGTACTTCGTTCAAGAAGGAAGTTCAGAACTCTTCCACGGATTTCCCGAACCTTGGCATTATCTTGAGAGGAAGTTAGCCGGAATCGAGATCTTTCATGATTGCTACTTCATTCCTCCCGAAACGGTTCCTACCGTCAAAACCCGTCAAGCACCTTGCTTCGACGAACAAGCTGTGAGCCTATTGTTTGGAGAAGATCGATTCATTAGGGCCGCGCAGGATGAGATCATTACTATGATACTTCAGGACGATCGCTTCAACCCCACCGCGTTGATCACAGAAATCGACACAAAGCAGCAGAAAGGATGGAGAAAATCTATCAAATGGACCAACAACCAAGGAAGACTCTTCAAGCTCACCACTGGAGAAGGAGAGATGTTCAAAGGAGAACCAGAAGACGATGAGTTCGAGTCGGAGTCGGAGTCAGAGTCGGAGTCTAGAGAAGTCATTAGAGAGTCTACTCCTGTTGTCATCCCCACTCCCTTCGTTTCTCCTAGCTTAGCCTCGAGTAGTCACGGTAGTTCGGGAAATGCCCCAATTCTCGTTCCTTTGCCACCACCGACCATGGATCGGTTGGCTTCTTTGTTTCAACTTTACTCAAATCTTAATATGAATAAATCGGGTTAACTCGCTTACTCTCTCGTGTTCTTTCGACTTGTAATTCATTTTATGATGATACCCGAGGATGACCAAGACCCGGACTTGACCGAAATACCTCCCTACGTAGCCAAAGAAATATTACAAGAAGGGGAAGGGGGACCAGTAATAGAAGATACCGAACCCATCAACGTAGGAACCGAACTAGAACCCAAAGAACTTAGGATAGGGACTACCTTGAGTTCCACCGAAAGGGTCGATTTCATAGACCTCCTAAATGAATTCAAAGACGTTTTCGCTTGGTCCTACAAGGACATGCCAGGGATCGACAGAGATATCGCCGAACATAGGATTCCTATTAAGCCAGGTTTCAAACCTGTGAAACAGAAGCTTCGACGAATGAGAACAGAATGGGCTCTCAAGATTAAGGAAGAAGTTGATAAGCAATTCAAAGCCGGGTTCATCAAAGTTTTCGAGTATTCTGACTGGGTAGCCAACATAGTACCCGTACCCAAAAAGGATGGGAGAATCCGTGTTTGTGTTGACTTTAGGGATTTGAACAAAGCGAGTCCAAAAGATGACTTTCCTCTACCTCACATCGACATATTAGTGGACAATACTGCAGACCACGCATTACTATCTTTCATGGATGGATATGCGGGTTATAACCAAATCAAGATGGCCATGGAAGATATGCACAAGACCGCATTCGTCACCCAATGGGGAACATATTGCTATACAGTAATGCCATTCGGATTGATCAACGCCGGAGCTACATACCAACGTACCGCAACTACACTCCTACATGACATGATGCACAAAGAAGTTGAGGTATATATAGATGACATGATCGTCAAATCCAAGGAAAGAGAGGGACATATTGCGAACCTTCGCAAATTCTTCGCAAGGCTACGAAAGTACAACATGAGGCTCAATCCCCAGAAATGCACGTTTGGGGTAACATCTGGCAAACTCCTGGGATACGTGGTTAGTCAGAGAGGAATAGAAATAGATCCTTCCAAAATCAAAGCTCTGATCGAAATGCCACAACCTCAAACGAAAAAGAAGTCGAGGATTCCCCGGGAAAAGTACAATACATAAGTCGATTCATATCGAAACTTACAATGATTTGCGAGCCTATCTTCAAGAAACTCAAGAAAACAGACCACACCATGTGGGATGATGATTGCCAAAAGGCGTTTGACCGAATCAAGGAGATATTGGCTAAACCACCAGTGCTCATGCCGCCACAACAAGATCAACCTCTTGGTTTATATCTCACAAGAATTAAACCGCCATGGGTGCCATGTTGGCTCAAATCGTAGGAAGCGAAGAAAGAGCTATTTACTATCTCAGTAAGAAGTTTCTGGAATATGAGTGCAAATACTCGCAACTCGAAAAGACATGCCTCGCTCTTGTGTGGGCAACGAAGAAGCTACGTCACTACATGCTTAGCTACTCCGTCAAGATATACTCCAAAATGGATCCAGTCAAATACCTCTTCGAGAAACCCGTCCTCAACGGACGTCTGGCAAGATGGACTCTGATGCTCTCAGAATTCGACCTCAAATATGTGCCACTGAAAGTCATAAAAGGTCGCGCCGTCGCCGAATTCTTCGCAGAAAATCCTATCAACGACGCACAATCCATAGATACTTGGTCATTTCCCGACGAGCATATACTTCAAACAGATGTAGACTCCTGGGATCTATACTTTGATGGAGCATCAAATTTAAGAGGATTCGGAATAGAAGTGTTGCTCATTTCTCCTGAAGGTGAGCATACACCGATTGCTGTCAAACTCGACTTCGAGGTGACAAACAACGCTGCAGAGTATGAAGCTTGTCTCATCGGACTACAAGCGGCAGTAAGCTTAGGGATCAAAAACCTCCGAGTACATGGGGACTCATCGCTGATCATCAACCAAGTTACAGGATCTTGGAAAATCCGAAGTGAAAGCCTCGCACCCTATCAGGCTAGGATAGACCAAGTGGCTCAATTCTTTGATCACGTAACCTACTTACACCTACCTCGAGAGGAAAATCAATTTGCAGACGCTCTTGCGAAACTTGCATCCTTGATAAATATGCCGATCACATGATAGACATGCCCTTGTGTATCGAACGACGTCGAACCGGCTTATGTCCACCAAATCACCAATGAAGAGGAAATCGCACAGGAACCCTGGTTCCAAGCAATCCTGAATTTCAAGCTTAATGGTACCTATCCACCGGATATGGACAAAAGAGGACAACGTGCTATACGCCTATTAGCTTCCCAATACATCCTGATGCAAGGAGAATTATACAAAAGAACACCTCTTGGTGTAGTCCTACGTTGCCTTGATCATTCACAGGCACGAAAGGTGATGGAAGAAGTCCATGATGGAGAATGCGGTCCCCACATGAGTGGGCCTATGATGGCAAAGAAAATCACACGTTTGGGATATTATTGGACCACAATGGAATCCGATTGCATCAAATACGTGAGACATTGCCACAATTGCCAAATCTTCGGGAATGTACAACATGTCCCTCCTTCGTTGCTATACACGATGACATCTCCTTGGCCATTTTCCGCATGGGAATTGACATAATCGGAAAGATAACCCCAGCCGGAACAGGAGGTCACTGTTTCATTCTAGTAGCAATTGACTACTTCACCAAATGGGTAGAAGTGGCTTCCTACACTGGTCTTACAGCTAAAAATGTGGCAAAGTTCATACAAAACAACATTATCTGTCGATACGGGTGCCCACATGAGATCATTAGCGATAATGGATCACACTTCCAAGCTGAAACCGAGCAATTGCTAGCCAAATACAAGATTAAGTTCCACCACTCTTCGCCCTATAGACCACAGACTAACGGTGCGGTAGAGGCGGCGAACAAGAATGTTGTCACAATTCTCAAGAAAATGATTGACAACTATAGAGATTGGCCAAGCAAGATACCCTTTGCTTTATGGGGGTATCGTACATCGCTTAGGGACGCCCACCGGGCTACGCCTTTCTATTTGACCTACGGCATGGAAGCCGTACAACCAATCGAACTAGAAATACCATCCTTGCGTATTCTACTCGAAAGCCAAATCCCTGAAGCTGATTGGAAGAAGGATAGATATGAAGAACTCATCCTCCTGGATGAACGTAGGCTACGCGCCTTACATAATGTCCAAACATATCAAGCACGTATCAAACGAGCTTTCAACAAAAGGGTTAGGCCAAGAAACATCAAAGAAGGAGACTTAGTACTCAAATCGGTTAGAGCTCTTTTACCTGTCGACCCAAGGGGAAAATTCAAACCTAGTTGGGCCGGACCATATCTAGTCAAATCCATACTCCCAGGGGGTGCGGTTAAAATCACAGACCTAGATGGGAATGAGTTTTCAAACCCAACAAACCTTGACCAACTGAAACGATACTATGCCTAGAATAGGACCACACACGCGCCTCGCGTAAACTCATGTGTCGCTCTTGTGGCACTAAATAAACGGCCCCTAGCCAAGCTGAAATAAGCTAAGTGTCACTGTGCTCTTGCATGTTGACCGAATCAAGGAGATATTGGCTAAACCACCAGTGCTCATGCCGCCACAACAAGATCAACCTCTTGGTTTATATCTCACTGTAACGGAAACCGCCATGGGTGCCATGTTGTCTCAAACTGTAGGAAGCGAAGAAAGAGCTATTTACTATCTCAGTAAGAAGTTTCTGGAATATGAGTGCAAATACTCGCAACTCGAAAAGACATGCCTCGCTCTTGTGTGGGCAACGAAGAAGCTACGTCACTACATGCTTAGCTACTCCGTCAAGATATACTCCAAAATGGATCCAGTCAAATACCTCTTCGAGAAACCCGTCCTCAACGGACGTCTGGCAAGATGGACTCTGATGCTCTCAGAATTCGACCTCAAATATGTGCCACTGAAAGTCATAAAAGGTCGCGCCGTCGCCGAATTCTTCGCAGAAAATCCTATCAACGACGCACAAACCATAGATACTTGGTCATTTCCCGACGAGGATATACTTCAAACAGATGTAGACTCCTGGGATCTATACTTTGATGGAGCATCAAATTTAAGAGGATTCGGAATAGAAGTGTTGCTCATTTCTCCTGAAGGTGAGCATACACCGATTGCTGTCAAACTCGACTTCGAGGTGACAAACAACGCTGCAGAGTATGAAGCTTGTCTCATCGGACTACAAGCGGCGATAAGCTTAGGGATCAAAACCTCCGAGTACATGGGGACTCATCGCTGATCATCAACCAAGTTACGGGATCTTGGAAAATCCGAAGTGAAAGCCTCGCACCCTATCAGGCTAGGATAGACCAAGTGGCTCAATTCTTTGATCACGTAACCTACTTACACCTACCTCGAGAGGAAAATCAATTTGCAGACGCTCTTGCGAAACTTGCATCCTTGATAAATATGCCAGATCACATGATAGACATGCCCTTGTGTATCGAACGACGGTCGAACAAACCGCTTATGTCCACCAAATCACCGATGAAGAGGAAATCGCACAGGAACCCTGGTTCCAAGCAATCCTGAATTTCAAGCTTAATGGTACCTATCCACCGGATATGGACAAAAGAGGACAACGTGCTATACGCCTATTAGCTTCCCAATACATCCTGATGCAAGGAGAATTATACAAAAGAACACCTCTTGGTGTAGTCCTACGTTGCCTTGATCATTCACAGGCACGAAAGGTGATGGAAGAAGTCCATGATGGAGAATGCGGTCCCCACATGAGTGGGCCTATGATGGCAAAGAAAATCACACGTTTGGGATATTATTGGACCACAATGGAATCCGATTGCATCAAATACGTGAGACATTGCCACAATTGCCAAATCTTCGGGAATGTACAACATGTCCCTCCTTCGTTGCTATACACGATGACATCTCCTTGGCCATTTTCCGCATGGGGAATTGACATAATCGGAAAGATAACCCCAGCCGGAACAGGAGGTCACTGTTTCATTCTAGTAGCAATTGACTACTTCACCAAATGGGTAGAAGCGGCTTCCTACACTGGTCTTACAGCTAAAAATGTGGCAAAGTTCATACAAAACAACATTATCTGTCGATACGGGTGCCCACATGAGATCATTAGCGATAATGGATCACACTTCCAAGCTGAAACCGAGCAATTGCTAGCCAAATACAAGATTAAGTTCCACCACTCTTCGCCCTATAGACCACAGACTAACGGTGCGGTAGAGGCGGCGAACAAGAATGTTGTCACAATTCTCAAGAAAATGATTGACAACTATAGAGATTGGCCAAGCAAGATACCCTTTGCTTTATGGGGGTATCGTACATCAGTTATGACGCCCACTGGGGCTACGCCTTTCTATTTGACCTACGGCATGGAAGCCGTACAACCAGTCGAACTAGAAATACCATCCTTGCGTATTCTACTCGAAAGCCAAATCCCTGAAGCTGATTGGAAGAAGGATAGATATGAAGAACTCATCCTCCTGGATGAACGTAGGCTACGCGCCTTACATAATGTCCAAACATATCAAGCACGTATCAAACGAGCTTTCAACAAAAGGGTTAGGCCAAGAAACATCAAAGAAGGAGACTTAGTACTCAAATCGGTTAGAGCTCTTTTACCTGTCGACCCAAGGGGAAAATTCAAACCTAGTTGGGCCGGACCATATCTAGTCAAATCCATACTCCCAGGGGGTGCGGTTAAAATCACAGACCTAGATGGGAATGAGTTTTCAAACCCAACAAACCTTGACCAACTGAAACGATACTATGCCTAGAATAGGACCACACACGCGCCTCGCGTAAACCCTTGTGTCGCTCTTGTGGCACTAAATAAACGGCCCCTAGCCAAGCTGAAATAAGCTAAGTGTCACTGTGCTCTTGCATTTTGACAAATTTGTCGTCCTCATATCATCAAATAAACTAAATTCGCACCTTGAGAACAAGCAAAAGCTCATGCTTATTTTTTATGTTCATTACAAGCTCTTGCTTCGAACAATTATTCTTTTACATTTACTCGAACTACGCGCAAGGGTTTGATTTCGCTTTTTTAAGTGAATACGTAGGCAATCCTTCACAGGATTCAACCCATTATATCTAAAATGTAAATAGAAGGACATTTGCATTGCATTTGAAATTCGACAAGAATAATAAAAGAAAATCACAACGGTTCCATAACCATTCAACCTTTTTTATTCCATTCGCTTTCTAATAATAATAGTACGTTACATAATAAAAATAGAATAGGCTAGGATTCTAAAAATCCCTCCTTTTTTTATGACAACAACAATAATAATAATCAAATAATAAATAAGGACTCGGGCTATTCTTCCATCTTCCCTTTGCCCTTGTCATTCTTCTCATACTTCTTGTCACGACCTCGAGTTGGGCGCTCATGCACCACTTCAGACCTAATCACCAACGGTCTTTCTCGAGGCCTGACTCTGCCATTCTTGCTAACCACCATTTCCGCAACAGGAGTAGTCTTTGATTTCTTTGAAGGGTGAATGACCTGAAAACCGGCTTCTTCTTCTCCCTCTGTCAGATGCTTCTCCTTCCCTTTCTCTCCCTCGCGCACCTTATAGTCAACAGGCTCGCGTTTCCTTAGTCTTTCGCGCTCTTCCGAAGTCGCAGCCTTTCTCCACCTCAGATAGGAATCCGACACCCACAAAGCATTGGCGGAGAAACTCAAGAACCACATGTTTCTTTGGGCCCATTTGATAGCCCACTCTCTTCGGCTCTCTGTAGTAAGCGCCATAGCAGTCTGCGGGACGGTGTCAAGCCTCGGGATCGTCTGCTTCAGCCCAACTTACCTCATCAATCTTTCCGGAAAGATGCATACCATGAACTCCAGTCCCGGAATGCGCACAGACCTAGTGGGATCCAAAGAAGACACTTCAGTGACGGACTTGAGGTGCCACCACGGTACAACCCACCTAATCAATGGGCCATCATCACTCTTCAGCTTGTTCTTCCAATAATCGCAGACCCGGGTGAAGTCCACCATGTACAACCGCGTCCTCATCGCAATCATACGGGAATGATAGGAAAGTGCATGAACCGGGGCTCGAGCGATGAGCTGCCGTTCCATAAGCCAAACCTACCAAAAGCAGGTATTAGACACCAAACACCAAAAAAAAAAAAAAAAAAAGAAACAAAAAAAAAAAAAAAAAAAAAAAAAAAAAAAAAAAAAAAAAAAAAGAAAGAAAGGTGTCTTTTACCTGTAGGATGACGGGACTCCCCAAAAACGGTAGATCGCGGTTGGATTTCCTATTATCCAAGCCCAAGATAATCTCCCCTAAGCATAAGCAAGCTGGACTCCTGCGCAGCTCCATTTGCTCGATAAGGCACAAAAGACGAGGGTCACCTCTCAAGTCTTCATCAACATGCCCTTGGAAGACATACACATGCAACAAACAAAAGCCAAATGCTCTCCTCCTAGCAACATGAGAGACAAGAGGGTCACCACGTTGATGAATCGATCAATAAAATCCAACATTCTCACGCCTTTCGGGGTAACTAGACGATCCACCTCAAGTCTGGTCAGTCCAAGCAAGTCTCTGAATTTGCTCTTATACCCTTGTGAAGTGGAAGGAATGGCAGATAAATGTTCAGGATCCCATCCACCAATAGCAGCTACTTCTTCAGGAAATGGGCAAATATCACCTCCTGGGAACGCGAAAACATGATAATTCGGGTCTTAATAGTCAAGGCAAGCATCCAAGAATGGGTTTACAATTTTAATGAGTTTCAAACTCAACAAAGACCCAAGGTTATAAGCACCCATGTCATGCTTTTCCATATTCGAAAATTCATTAGTCCATTCCTTCAAGCGGATCTCCAAAGTATTCATGATGATAATTTTCTCTTGAAAATTTATTTTGGGAATTTTATGTGAATAGACGAAGAAAAGACGGAAGATTTATGTGAATTAAAACTCCATCGACGCTTCTATTTATACTAATTGCTGTTTCCAAAAATCGTCAGAACGGACCAGCTTGGGAACAGGCGCAGCACCTACTGCGCCTCTTCAAAGGGACGCAGCTCATGCTGCGCCTCTTCCCCAGTCTCACTTCTGTGATTTCCGCGTTCGGATCTTTCCTGATTCTATAACGAATAATTTCCTATTCCTACGGGATTTTATTTTGGTAAACACGAGCAGTTTACCATGTTTCAAGTTTCCTATTTTCGCGGGCACGCATTTCGAGGCGACATCGACACCTTCGCCATTTCATGACACTCAAACTTTTTTAAATTTCATTTTTTTTAGGAAGTAAATTTCATCTTCTTTTTGGGGAACAATTTCCTTTTGTTTTCATTTCAACACTTCATTTCTACACTTACAGATTTCTCTTTTTCTTTTTTTAGGGGGTAACCCTCCCTACCGTCCGGTCATTTCCGACAAAATTTTTGCATTTTTGCATTTTTCGTGCTCTTTCGAGTCTCATTTTGCGCTGGTCAAAGGCCATATGTATGTTTTGCGTGATTTCTATGTAAATTTCGGCAGCATGATGGCATAAACCGTTGTCTACCAAACCTGTTCAAGAACTAACCTGCAGGTACAAGCAACACAACCCAGCAGCAAAGGCACTCAGGCCATCGTATATACAAATGTACAAGCAAACTGGGGGCTTGCGCCCCGAACAAAGTCCAAAAGTCCAGGCAAACTGGGGGCTTGCGCCCCAAACAAAGTCCAAAAATGTTCAAAATCAGATGTACAAATCTACAAAACTACACAAAACTACTGCTGGGCACCCTCCAACTCAGCAACCCTCGCCGTAAGAGCAGCAATCTCGGCATCCCGAAACTCGAGCTCCCTCAACAAGCGCTCTGTCTCCTCCCGAGACTGGGTCAACTCTCGCTCCGACTCACGGCCACCCTGTAAAACAACAACAAATTGGCTCATGTCAATCGGTTCAAGCAAGATCGAAAATCAAAATCAAAAAAAAAAATCAAAGCCAAAAGTCAAATAAGGTTCATACCTGACGACCTCGACCACCGACGAGTGCCTCGATGGCAGTAGCTCGCAGCCGGTTGGCCACCCTCCATAGCGCCATGAACCGGGACGGCGCGACCTGCATTATCAAAGGAAATTCTCAGCAAATTGAGCAAACTCAATCAAATGTGTTCTTACACAAAAGTCATACAAGTGGGAGGCTTACCCTCCGAATCAGATGCTGCCAGTCATCTAAGCCTGCATCCGTCACAGCTACGTCGAAGTCACGCAACTCGGAGATCGTCGTCCTCCCAGTTGCGTCAGTGTACTCGAGGGTCTCGGGGTACTCTGGGGGCTCGATGCCCGCCGCCTCGACCTCCTGCAAGGACAAATAATTCTCGTTAATCGACGTTCTTTCATCGTAATTCTCAAAATCAAAATCAAGAAAAAGTAAAAGATACTCACCACTACAGGCCAGTACGCCAACCTCCCGTAAAGGAACGCCGAATAGTCCTCGCCAGGGAGAAGAAGGTCGTCGCCACTGGCACCAGCCAGGTCCGCCTCCCTCTCAGCCTCAGTAGGCTCCCTGAACATCGTCCTCGGAGGATCGACGGGAACCGTCAACGCGTCCCGAGAGCACTGACGAGCCAACCGCTCGCCCAAGTACCACACAGGACCCATCGACGTCCATAGCAGCAGCCGACTCGAGCTCCTAGGTCGAAGGACCTCAGCGACAAAAGGAGGCGCTCCAGCGTACTCCGCCCAAGGTCTGGGCACCCACTGCAACAAGATAAAGGCAAACAAATCATTCCTATGATCAATTAAAAGCAAAGTATAAGAAGAGTAAATGGGATACTCACGCTGCTCAGCTGAAGGGCATTCACGTCCCGCCGGTAGACATTGTGAGAAGAACGCTTGCTCTTCGTCCGGCACATGACCCAATCCCTCACCACGGGATAGGACCTCTCCAACGGCTCCGTCCTCTTGGGCGCGAGACTCGAGAAGTAAGAGTACACCCATGCCTCTAAAACAGAATAATCAATGACGATCTTTCGTGATTCGATAAAGAAAGGAATTTACTTTGGTCTAAAGGAAGGTTCATACCTCCAACAGTAGTCCGGGTCCGACAGCGCCAGGAGAAGTCCCCTTCTCCATCAACTCCGGACGAACCATGGCCCTCATGAAGCGAATGAGGACCGCAAAACCAGCAGTGACCCAGTCCCAGCGTCCTAGGGAACTCAGATCAGAAAGAAAGGGAAGAAGCTTTGTCGACAGCCTCTCACCCTTGTCTCCGAGATAAATCGAAGACAGAAACCACCAAAGCCACAGGCGAGCCCTCTGCTCAGCTGTGCAGGGAGGAGGAGCAGTCTCCCTCCCATCGATCGTCACCAGCGCCGGGGTCTTCCCCGCAAAGTACTCTCGAACGTAGGTACTGGGTACCAAACCCGGCACTGCAACAGCCTTCGGCGACAAGTTCCAGCCGATCAACCTCCTCGCCTCAGCCGAGTCCGCCCTCATGGTAGTCTCCGGCCATACCATCTCCTCGGTCCCGCACGGCAGACCAGAAATCATGCCGTAATCCTCCAGAGTGACTCCCACCTCACCAAAAGATAGGTGAAATGTGGAAGTCATATCCCAAAATCGGTCCAAGAAAGCGCGGACCAGGCTAAGGCTAGCCCGCAACTTCCTCTGCACGATATCCCTCCAGACCTGAACCAGAGGACCAAACGCTCCACGCTCGATCATGGCCCTCTCCTCCGCCGACAGCTGCTCGTAGTGCTCCATCGCTGTCGTGTAACCCGAGAACGACCTGATGTTCCCGGCCTCCTATAATGATTTGAATCAAAGCTATCTTTAGTTTTGAATGAAATTTGCAAGAAGTTTGGACAAAAAGAATGAAAGAGAATAGGTAATGAGTAGTGAATTCTTATTTACCAAGCTCTTCACCGTCCTGTAGGACAGGTGACCCTCTGCAGCCCACACGAGGTGCCTACTCTCCCAGGTCTCGGCCCACGCAGGAGCTCCCCTCAGCTGACGACCTCCTCGCCTGACGTTGGCCCGTCTCGGGATCTCCTCCTCCTCGACGGCCTCCTCCTCGTGAGCCTCGTCTCCAGTGGCCATCACCGCAGCGGTGAAGGCCTGCTCTAAAGCCTCCTCAACAGTAGTGGCATCTATATCCATGGGAGTCCTCCCGGAAGTAGAAGCCTCATCACCTGCAACATTAAAGTAAATTCGGGCCGCGTCACACGACGACAAGCCTTTGTCAAGGAGTTTTCGAGCCTTCAAAGCCCTGAAAACGCCCCTTTCCATGCCATCTTTGGCCATATTCCCGCCAACCCAATCACTCATGTGATAAATTGGGTCAAGCCAAGTCCAAGTCGAAGCCTAGTTCCAGGTTCAAGTCGAAAATTCGGCAGTATTCCGCCATAACGGCGATTATGCCCTAAAAAGGTGTCCTGAAAAAGTTGTCACAAACCAAAATTTCGAGATGGTAGAAAATTTACCCATCATCCAAGGATCCCAAAAACCAAATTTCATCGCAAATGGGCATTCCTAAGGCTATTTTCGAAGCAATTTACGGTTCAGCTGTAAAACCGTCTCAAAATTCACTCAAGGGCTCAAAACTCGATGAAAATTCGAAGCAAATACATGGTTATGTTCCTGACATTGCCTACTATCCGTTTCTAACATCAATTTAGCATGGCAAATCCATTTGGGGAAAAAGCCCCAAATTTTCGATCAAAAGGGTCGAAAACCCTAGTTTTCGCGGCCAAAATTCAACAAATGTAGATGATTAATGCAAGATTGGAACACATACCTCGGTTAGTCATGTTTAATGCAAGATTTTGGATCAAACCTCGACGGAAATGGTGAAGATTTGAGAGAGAAATTGCAAGAATTGTGTTTCGAAATAATGAAATACAATCCTTCTGAGTTCGCGTTTTTACGCAGAAATAGCCAAATTGGGGAAAAGACGCAGCAGGCGCTGCGCCTCTTCCAAGAGACGCAGCTCTTACTGTAACACCCCGGTTTATGAAGGAGCCTTTAGCGAGACATTCCCTAATAAGCCGGACTGTTACCATCTCGGTTTCCCGAGGTAGTGAATAGCAAAGTACAACAATACCAAAGTACTTTAAATTAAAACTTGACGATTACATGTTTATTACAAATTCTCCAACTAAACTTAATATAAGATAAATACAACTCGCAGCGGATCATAAATTAAGTGATAAAATCTTCTATGTGGTCTAGACTTCTAGGTAGATTGGCCAAGTCCTCACATATCCCATAGCTCCCAAGTCAGCTATTCTTTAGTACCTGTCAAATCTGCTCCCCATTATGGTTCATCACAGGTGTTCACGAATACACAGGGTCAACCACGAGGTTGAGTAGGGAAAACAATGAAACAATAACATATGATATGCATGCTCCTCCTTCACCTCCATCTCCATCTCAACACATCACACACATCCCGGAACGCCCACCATACCGATCCCCCGGTAGACTATATATATCGACCGAAGTCGATCTGCGCACCTTGTGAGGACACCAGGGCAAGTCTGCCGCAGAACCGCCCGGGCCTTATCACAACATCACATCGTATCTCCACATCACCACCACATCATCCTCCAACTCCAATGCATATGAAATGCTCAACAGTAATTAATGCAATGCAATATGTATATAATTCACTGAACTGATAAATCATAAAGTCATGCCAGATACCCGATGTTGTGATATCATACTCAATACGATAAATTCAGTCAATCACTTCCCAAATATAAATGATAACGTAAATCAACAACCAGGAATCAAGTCAACACAATTCAACTATGGCGATAATAGGACAAGTGTATTTCCCTACCTCAAAGTGCCAGCAATTCCAATTAAGCAGTTAAGCAGTCCAGAAAGTAAAGCAATGAATTGATTATCGATCCTTCACAAATCCGTCACCTAAGACAATTATAATATTTATAATTACTAACTACTAAATATAGCAATCTCCCAAAATGGAAACTTTCCCGATATAGTAACTTTTCATTTTAACAAACCCGACTCAAAATCCATTTCTAATTATATTAAATAATTCGGGAATTACATTAAATAAATCAATATGATAAATAAAAGATTAAACGAATTATATGATTTAAGAAATACCCGAATCAACTTTAAACAATTCAAACATCCCGACTCAAACCCGTCTTTAATTATTTTAATGCACTCGGGAATTAATTAAATAAATTATTTAAATGACTCGGGATTAAATGAATTAATTAAGAACACGATAACTTAAATAATAAAGCGAATCAAACCCGACTACACACGCACCCTCTTCAACTCGACACAACTCCTCACGCGCGCCCGAAAACACCACGACAACCACCACCCGGTCCCCACTTCAACCCACCACCAACAACCACCCCCACTCAAGTCGACCCTCGCCGGCGAGGTGAACCACGGCCGTCAACTGGCCTGGTTCAACACCGAGCCTCACCAAACGCCGCATTTCCTCAACCTACAACCACCGCACCTCACGCTTATCCCCTGTCAAACCACCACCGTCTTATTCGCCGTCGACCCACGATCCCAGACACGGTGGCGCCACCATTTCGACCTCCCCCGAGTCCACAGTGGCACCACCCCAATCCTACCCCTCTAAACTCGCCTGAAACCGCTGCTTAAACCCGTTGTTATCCCCCCTGTCGCTGCCGCCTCTATCTGTCACTACCACCACCTATAACCACCTCAACAACCACCACCCTACTCGACCCTTACCACCCTACCCATATACCCCGACAACCACCACCAGGAACACCTCTAACAGACACGCACAACACCCCGAAACCCGACAGAAATGATGAAAAACAGAGGAGGGAGTGTTGAATGCTTACCTAAGCCGCCATGAAAACCACCACCAGGGCCGCCTCACCACGTCGACGACCACCCTAAACTCTTCCCTGCAGTGCCGCCAATGGCTATTCTCTCTCTCTTCCTCTCGTATTGCGTGAAGGTTGGTGTTAGAGCTGAGGAAAGGAGGGAGGCGGGTTGAGTGTGTGAGAGAATGAGGGAGGCGGGTTGAGAGGTAGGGTTTGTAGGGTTTGGGTATACTATTAGGGTTAGGGTTTAGGGTTAAGGGTAATTGGGCTGGACATGTTATTGGGCCAGCTCAAATGGGTAATCATTAAATTGTTTAGCTCGTCTTTCGAATTCAATTTAAAACCCGTCTTAATTAACTTACGATAGTTTAGCGTAATTATCGACTCACCATTAACCCGACTTAATTAGTAATATAAAATATATAATAAATAATATTTAATAATATCCATTTAATTTATTATATAAAAAAAATACGGGGTATTACAGTCTTCCCCCCTTAAAATGAACTTCGTCCCGAAGTTCGCTCCCGTACCCAAACCTCAGAAGGTATTGCATATTGTACTTACGGACGCCACGTATTTCTAACTCGGTTAACACACACTTTTGACACACCAATTAACATAACAAATACGGAATGTTACATTCTGCCCTCCTAAAAATAAACTTCGTCCCGAAGTTTAACTCGTCTTTTCTTAACCCAACTAACTGCAACTAATAACTACCTGAGAACACAAATGTATAACAACTAAGTACTCATCTGAGAACACCATCATCTTTCCATCTAAATTCCGATCTCAACTCAACATAAGCTCCTTAACCATGGTCGCACTGGACCGTAAACATAACTCCCGTTATCATCACTCGGCTCATAGGCCAACTCATAACTCATTACCAGTAGTTTAATCACACTCTCCTTTTTCACATCAACCAACTAACCGAAGTAGGAACAAAACATATAGAACTCATTTGTATAGGTACCTCACAACTAAACATCAACTTGGTCAAATTACAATCTACAAACAGGTGCAGTTTAAGCATTAAGATTTTACAATCCTACCCAACTAAAAACATGGTTACGTCCTCGTAACCTTCATTATTATAACCAAAGTTCTCAACTACTGCTAACAACTGAAAGAGGATATAATATTCACAATTCACGCTCAAGTTAACTAATCCTTACCAAAGACAATCAATATACAAACTCTCTCAAGGAAGCTACCGTTACCAGTAAAAATCATTTGTAATTATTCATTTTACCAATCATGGTAATCTCATACCTTAGAATCATAGGGGATCTTAGGGTCAAAATTTAATAGTTCGATTTATGAAAATTTATAACCTACTAGGTCCAAATCGACTTTCCTTTACTTAATTGTTCGATTTAGGTCAAGACACGAATCACCGATAAAATGAAAACAACCAGTTTCGCAGTACTTATCATCCTAGAAATATTTTTAATCCTTATAACAAGGGTTTGAGATTCATTCACGAATAACGAATGCACCTTGATTGGCAAATTTTACAACTTATTGGTCGAGTCAAACAAGCGAGTAAACAACGATATTGGAAAGTTAACATACAAGGCTATCATGCATAAAATTTCGTTCTTGGTCTTAAATATATTTTTAACTGCACCCAACACAATGACATAAAGGATTAAATGTATTTAACTACTCCAATTTTACAACTATTCGTTACCTGTCATGCTAATATTAACTTACCATGTTGACACGCAACCCACTTAAATCACCACTTTACATTTTCCGGTTTGACATTCGTAATTAACCACAACCCACCAACTCGCTATAGGAACGAACAACATGACTAAGTTAACCCACTACTTGTGGCTCCGTTCTATTTTCATTACTCCAGACTTAGCAAATATCATGAAACCATACAATCAGACACTGGCTGGAAATCTCTTTCCGAATTTATACTCATACGACACAAATTTAACTTCCTTTTTCAAAACTTTTACTTTCATACTGAACGGTGAATAATTTTCTTAACATAATCTTATGACAGGGTCGTCATGGAATCCACTTTCAGCTTACTACGAAACTCAAAATCAGATAAACTTAATTCAATTACTTTAAACAAAACAAGCTTAGGTGTCGACTCACATATTGTATTTTACCGGTTCATCTTATTCATTTCAGTCCTATCTTTACTAATGAATGACTATTATCTCAACATCAGGATTTTAGTTGCACCTCCTTACTCAGTTATATTCACGGCTCAACTAAACGTAACTATAATGACTATCATTTAAATCAACGCATATCATGTGAATCCTAAAAAGGGTTATCCCATTATAATTGCTAATATAATTATCATAAACAATATTTATTTAAAATATAATTGATAGTAACGACTCGAGAATATAGATATGTCAAATGTCGTGTTACAGTTGCAAAAATCACTTTAGCATTTAATGACAATATAGTAATGAACATATTCAAAGAATAACGACACGGTTTATTATCATGTCATAGGTTTAGGTTTAATGGAAATAATTTAATGCGATGAAGGTCATAAATATAACTATGGGCACACAACTCATATGAAATTCATTTAGAACTCAGATGCATCCTACATGTGTGAACATTTAGACACAATCATTGCTACTATCCATGTGTAAACTATTAAACATAATTATTATAATATTCATGCGAGTATATTAGAACAATCAAATTGACTTTTAACGCCATCACTTTACCAAAATACGACAGTATAGTTTTATGTTTATATATATATATATATATATATATATATATATATATATATATCCGACCACCATGCAAATACGATGAACAAACTAGACTTATTACAACATGCCCAAATGTATATAACGTATGCAAACAACTGGACTCGTATAAAATATTTCCCCCTTGATTAAAATCAATCTAAGCTATTCAATTTTACTCATACTATCATGCCAACAATGTATCAACTAAGTTTTAATTTTATCACCTGTTAAGATACCTAATTACTGGACATGCGTGTTACTATCGTCATATAAAATATTATAAATTCACATTATTAAAGCTCATGAATTAATCAAACAATCGTATGAAATTTTAACATAGAACGCACATTTTAAGTGTTTTGATTTACGTTGTAACTTCCAAAGATCGCGAATAAATAACCGTTCGATTAAAACTTGATTCATATTATTTTTATAAAACACGGTGAGTCCAAAACACAGGAAAAAAAAAAAAATAATTAGGTTTAAAGTATAAGAATTCCATCTTTAAAGAATTTTACAACTCAGTTTGCTAAACTTATTATTTAATATTGAGACATCAAGATTTTTAGGGACTTAACAATTTGAAAACATATGCGAATTTTATGATCGATGGAGTTGGAATTATGCAAAAATTATTAATACAATTTAAATGAGAATTTTATAAAATCGTTGGTCAAACATCACTGCACAGAAACTTCCTAACCACAGCTCACTAAAATATTTATTACTCCTAGTCCGTATATCCTATAAGCATGAAACCAACGCCAAATAGACACTAACTCCCAAGGCTATCTCTCATAAAATTTTCATCCATGGGTAATAAATAGAAAAGAAATGGCAGTAAGGTCAATTTAAGGAGTAACATCCACCAAAACAAGTTTCATCACTGAGTCTTTCATTTCCTATGTCCCAATTCTTACAACTATACTATCGATACTAACTCATACCAACTTAGATCTCACACTGTACTTACATCTAAATCACGATTGTGATGACTAAAGATATGAAATTCTATCGTGTTTCTTATTACTATCACAAGACTATACTAACATGGCTTCGGGATCACATAACCGCATATTACTTAGTCATAGTAGTGTTATCATCACATCATTCATACAGAATACTTACCGCAGCGTTGACCTGCAGAAGGGTTAGAATATATGGGTCTCAAGGTATATATCAACTCGATTATGCAACAATCAATGTATCCATCAATTAACACTTAGGTAACGATATAGGAATTTCAGGTTCAACCTTATGCAACTTTTCTACCCTTTCTCTCATATACACTCAGGGTTTCCGGGTCAAACTGAGAGGGCCGCTGGTTTGGTGTGAGGGGGCCCCTAACTCATACCTTACCTTAGTGTGCTCCTAACAGTTCTATCCCGGGGTTCATTTTATTTAGACTCTTCCTATGTTCATTGGGTTCATTGGTTTAGGCCTGAGGATCGTTCGCTCTGATACCACTTTGTAACACCCCGGTTTATGAAGGAGCCTTTAGCGAGACATTCCCTAATAAGCCGGACTGTTACCATCTCGGTTTCCCGAGGTAGTGAATAGCAAAGTACAACAATACCAAAGTACTTTAAATTAAAACTTGACGATTACATGTTTATTACAAATTCTCCAACTAAACTTAATATAAGATAAATACAACTCGCAGCGGATCATAAATTAAGTGATAAAATCTTCTATGTGGTCTAGACTTCTAGGTAGATTGGCCAAGTCCTCACGTATCCCATAGCTCCCAAGTCGGCTATTCTTTAGTACCACAAATCTGCTCCCCATTATGGTTCATCACAGGTGTTCACGAATACACAGGGTCAACCACGAGGTTGAGTAGGGAAAACAATGAAACAATAACATATGATATGCATGCTCCTCCTTCACCTCCATCTCCATCTCAACACATCACACACATCCCCGGAACGCCCAGCCATACCGATCCCCGGTAGACTATATATATCGACCGAAGTCGATCTGCCAGCTCGCAGCTGAGGACACCAGGGCAAGTCTTGCAAGAACCGCCTGGGCCTTATCACAACCTCACCTCGTTATCTCCACATCCCCCCACATCATCCTCCAACTCCAATGCATATGAAATGCTCAACAGTAATTAATGCAATGCAATATGTATATAATTCATCGAACGATAAATCATAAAGTCATGCCAGATACCCGATGTTGTGATATCATACTCAATACGATAAATTCAGTCAATCACTTCCCAAATATAAATGATAACGTAAATCAACAACCAGGAATCAAGTCAACACAATTCAACTATGACGATAATAGGACAAGTGTATTTCCCTACCTCAAAGTGCCAAAGAATTCCAATTAAGCGATTAAGCGATCCAGTAAAGTAAAGCAATGAATTGATTATCGATCCTTCACAAATCCGTCACCTAAGACAATTATAATATTTATAATTACTAACTACTAAATATAGCAATCTCCCAAAATGGAAACTTTCCCGATATAGTAACTTTTCATTTTAACAAACCCGACTCAAAATCCATTTCTAATTATATTAAATAATTCGGGAATTACATTAAATAAATCAATATGATAAATAAAAGATTAAACGAATTATATGATTTAAGAAATACCCGAATCAACTTTAAACAATTCAAACATCCCGACTCAAACCCGTCTTTAATTATTTTAATGCACTCGGGAATTAATTAAATAAATTATTTAAATGACTCGGGATTAAATGAATTAATTAAGAACACGATAACTTAAATAATAAAGCGAATCAAACCCGACTACACACGCACCCTCTTCAACTCGACACAACTCCTCACGCGCCGCCTGAAAACACCACGACAACCACCAGCCGTGGTCCCCACTTCAACCCAGCCACCAACAACCACCCCCATCAAGGGTCGACCCTCGCCGGCGAGGTGAACCACGGCCGTCAACCGGCCGGTTCAACACCGAGCCTCACCAAACGCCGCATTTCCTCAACCTACAACCACCGCACCTCACGCTTATCCCCTGTCAAACCACCACCGTCTTATTCGCCGTCGACCCACGATCCCGGACACGGTGGCGCCACCATTTCAACCTCCCCGAGTCCACAAAGGTGGCACCACCCCAATCCTACCCCTCTAAACTACTTTGAAACCGCTGCTTAAACCCGTTGTTATCCCCCCTGTCGCTGCCGCCTCTATCTGTCACTACCACCACCTATAACCACCTCAACAACCACCACCCTACTCGACCCTTACCACCCTACCCATATACCCCGACAACCACCACCAGGAACACCTCTAACAGACACGCACAACACCCCGAAACCCGACAGAAATGATGAAAAACAGAGGAGGGAGTGTTGAATGCTTACCTAAGCCGCCATGAAAACCACCACCAGGGCCGCCTCACCACGTCGACGACCACCCTAAACTCTTCCCTGCAGTGCCGCCAATGGCTATTCTCTCTCTCTTCCTCTCGTATTGCGTGAAGGTTGGTGTTAGAGCTGAGGAAAGGAGGGAGGCGGGTTGAGTGTGTGAGAGAATGAGGGAGGCGGGTTGAGAGGTAGGGTTTGTAGGGTTTGGGTATACTATTAGGGTTAGGGTTTAAGGTTAAGGGTAATTGGGCTGGACATGTTATTGGGCCAGCTCAAATGGGTAATCATTAAATTGTTTAGCTCGTCTTTCGAATTCAATTTAAAACCCGTCTTAATTAACTTACGATAGTTTAGCGTAATTATCGACTCACCATTAACCCGACTTAATTAGTAATATAAAATATATAATAAATAATATTTAATAATATCCATTTAATTTATTATATAAAAAAAATACGGGGTATTACACTTACTGCGCATCTTCCTTGTGTTCCCTCCATACGGATTTTCAAAAATTCGTTATAAGTTCGTTATTTGTGGGCCCATCTTTGGTGCGCTTCTTCTTCTTCAACGCTATTATATTCTTTTGGTCCGTTTCGAAGATTTCCTTTCGTCCCGGCCCGCATTTTATCCGGCGCAGCAGTATTTTGCAGTATTGCTCAATTCCTTTTATCCGGCGCAGTAGTATTTTGCAGTACTGCTCATATCCTTTTATCCAGCGCAGTAGTATTTTGCAGTACTGCTCATTCGAGATTTCTCCCACGACGATCAAGATGTTCCTAATCGTCAATATATTCCCCAGCAAGAATTTGTTTGAGACCGACGCAAGCAGATTCAACCTCAAGTTTTGCCAGAGTTCGCTTGAGACCGACGCAGCGGATTCCCCGCCAGCTTTCTACCGACGTCCTGCTTTGCTTTCAATATTTCTTGTTTCCCCGTGAAGTTCGATTAAGTCTCAGGTATGGTTTCTTCTTATGGCTGGCGAGCTTCCTTACGTAGTCTAATGGACTTTAAACGACCCTCCCCGATAGTCGACAGACTCTAAAATGTTCCCGACGACAGGTCCTTGGTTCAGACCCCTTGAACCGACACGCGTCGCCATAGTCGTCAGGTTGTAATCTTCGATTGACCTGATGGCTATACTTTGACTTTCGCCTTGTCCAAGCCTCGGTCAAAGTGGGGGCTCAGAGATACCTCATTTCGCACCTCCCGCAAACCACCCGGTGATGATTGGGCCGCATGTTTGATTCGCGGAACGATTTGTGACAATTCGTAAGATTATCGTCAAGTGATTGCTCAAATATTAATGTCGACCTCATAGTTGTCATCTACGTCCCGATACGGTCGTTTTGGCGATAATTAGAGTACATTCGAGTCCGGGTCAAAAACCGTCTCCATTTTCTCGATAACTGTTAAATCCCGAGTCGGAATGTTCTGGAATGTTCCGGATATTTCTATTCCATATTTCACAAATTTTATCTTTTGGCAAATAATATCCCGTAATATTCATAAGATAATCGAATTATTTCCGTCCTACCATAACTCAAACGCGAAATCTTTCTTCACGGGGAGGAAACCTCCCGGGAATGGACGCACGGTGTTGCGCCTCTTCCAAGAGACGCAGTGGCTCTGCGCGCCTCTTCCCAGGCCCTTCTTTGCATGTTCCACGTATCTTTTTCATATCTTTCCGAGATTCACTTCCAAAGAGTCTCCGAAACCCTATTCCTTCACGTGATTAGTATAAATAGGAGCCTTCGTTCCTCATATTTCTCACGCGAGTGTCCGCCCTTCTCTTCTCCCTTTGCATTCTAGACTTTGTTCTTACTAATTGGCGCCTACGTGCTTGGACTTCCGACCACGTAAGCTCGGATCTTTCCGGGTACCAGCCTCTCTGTTGCATGACCGACCAATTTGACCAACTACACCAATAATCAACTTAAATTAATCAATCGTTTTCCTCTTACGAGGGCACTCTCTTTGCATTCGCATCGAGCATTCACTAATCGATATCTTAGTTCATCTCGTTTCGTCAACATGTAAGTCTGAGGGTGTACAATTCCTCTTTTATTTATTGTATTTTAATTATTGTAATCATTATTGTAAGATTTATGTCGAAAACACCATTAAAACCGATTTCTAAAACCGTGCTTTAAAACTCTGTTTTTGCGGATTTCCAGTAGACAGACATCGAGAAAAGACGCAGCAACTGCTGCGCCTCTTCGAAGGAGCGCGATTCTGCTGCGCCTCTTCGTGAGGCCGCCGCAGATTCTGCTTCTTTTCTTCTTCCTTAAATCCTCTGTAATTCGTGTGTTTGTTATTTGTTTCGTTTATTTTCTTTAATTCTTCATCACAATAGTTTAATAATCACATGTATATTGTATCACATAGTTCATCATTCATCAATATGTTTTAATTGTCTCAAATCCGACTTAAATCCCAAATAATCAATATTTGCGGGTTTTCGTCATTAAATTCAAACCCGGGTTTTAGAGATTCAATTTGTTCATATTGAGTTTAAAATTCGTCATTGATATAATTTTCATCTGTTTATTCGCATGTTCGTCACATATTCGTTGTATATCCGTCATATTTAGCCTAATTGACTTATTTCAATAGAGGACTCATTAATGTTTCCATCATGATTTCATGTAAATAATCCGTTTGCATCCGTCTCATCCATGTTTATCGCTTTCATGACCATCATTGACATGTAATAAAAGTATTAATCACTTTCATCAGAGTCGAATATGTTAATCAATCCTTAAATTCACCAACGAGTATTAACAACACGCAATTAAAACTTCACACCTGAATTCGGAGTCGAGAATGAGCAAAGAATCGCTGCGCCTATTCCAAAAGACGCAGTTCTGCTGCGCCTGTTCCGGGTTGAATTCTGCCTCTGAACTCCGTTGTTGCTCGACCTAGTTTAATTAGTCTACAATTAACTAACTAATATCCGTAATATCGCTAATTCCTGTTCGTTAATTTACTTCTTTTTATTCTTTTTATTCGTTTTCCCAAATTATCCGTTTTAAAGGTATTTTCGACACAAATCGACTAATCCAATGTAATTAATGTAATTTTCATTATTGTAATTCGTAATTATTGTATTTCTTTTATTGCTTGTATGTTTCACATGTAATTGAACATTAATTCCTACTTCGACACTAATCGTATGCTAATTAATTGTTCACCGACTTAGTTAAATTCTCATGTTAGGATTAATCTATGGATGTTGCATTGCATGCATATAGCCGACGATATATCGAGTATAGACAACTTCCCTAATCATTAGTAGAGGCCGCTATCGAGGCGGGCGGGATTAGGTGTTCGATCAAAAGAGCTTCCTAATACGTACCCTCACCCCTTACTCCAGATCTCCGTGAGCACCCGTGTTCATTGGCATCCACGAGAGTCATTCTAGACATAGAATGCTAAGGGTAACGATTGCTTAGTGTTCATGTCACTACTTTGTGTCTTGACATGACACGAGGTATTCGAACGGTTCCAATTTCCCATAAAAATTGGTGGCGACTCCATACAAAATGCAAACGCTTGTTTTCGACCTTCACCAAGCGCCCCCGTGGGCGGCCCGCTGTCCACAGCATGGTCTAACAAGCCTTGAGTTGGTTTATGTCTTACAAGTCTTGTTGAAAGGATAATAGAATCATGATAGGTTGTCAATCAAGCATTTCATCAAGCATAACATGTGCATAAGTTGAAACTACAACAAGCAAGCATTCATATGAACTTATTAAGTAAAGATCTACTCCATGATTAACTCCCCTAATCCCCCACTAACCCTAGTTAGGGAACTACTCACTCATTATCATGGAAAACATGTTAACAATGGTGTCAATCATCTTAACAAATATAAACAACATGGAAGAGTAAAACAATAAACAAGGATTAAGTAAAGAGTAAGGAAATTATACAAACTTTAAGATGAACAAATGGAAAGCAAAGAATAATAGAAGAAAACTTGATTGATGATGAAGAGTTGTCAATTCTCCAATAAAAACCCAAATAATCTTCAATTACCCAACTAGATCTAAAATTTCTTGAACAATAATTAAGGAAGGATTAAAGTGTAATTAAGCTAAATGATTTTTTTCTACAAATTTTCTCCTTATTAACTTCTTATTACAAGGTAGTATTTATACTAAGTACAAGTATTAGGTTAACTAAGGGCTTAAATGACGATTAAGCCCCTTAAATGAAGTTCAATGCCATGCAAGTCCTGATATGGGACGCACGACCTCCTCTTTATAGACGCTCATCCTACATTGAAGGACGCCCGTCCTGGCTTTGAGACGCTCGGCCTGAGCTTAGGAACGCCCGTCCCTATCATTAGGCCGCCCGTCCTATCGTTGGGACACCCGTCCTGAAGGGCGGTTTTGCTTCTTCCTTCATTTGGCTGTCCCCTAACTCGTGGGGATCCTTCAAGGGTCGTGGAGGTCATTCATCATTGCCCATTTACTTGTTCTATCAACTTAGGCCTTTAGTATTGGTCTCCTCTTTGATGCTTGGTCGTTAGATTCGATCAATTTAGTTCTGTTTTGCTCCGTTTAAGCAAGGCTAGCACTCCTCTCATACCAAGGGCACAAAACCTCATAGAATATGCATAATTGGAAGCTAAATATAAGAAACGACCCTAATGCATGCTAGAAAGCATAGGAATGAGGCTAGTTAGGGGAATAAATGTGCGTAAATACGAGTCATATCACTCACGGAATAAATAAGGGTCATCCTAAAAGTGCCTCTTTACATCATTTATAAATCTCTTCTTCTACTGATACGACATATCAGGAGGTACAATGCCTCCCACCAAGTAATTAGCATAATCAACGAACCATGGAGTATCCATGGTAATAGCAAGTAGATGGTCGTCACGAAATGAATCATCAAAAAGGGTAGTGTCCCCTCTATTATATCTCAAATGAGATAAGTGATCAGCAATAACAATCTCAACACCAGACTTATCTTGGATTTCTAAATCAAACTCTTACAGCAACAAAATCCAACGAATAAGCCACAATTTGGCTTCCTTCTTAGCCAAACAATACATCAAAGTTGCATGATCAATGTAGACTATAACCTTATAACCGACTAAATAGGCTCTAAGCTTGGCTAATTCATAAACAACTGCAAGCAACTCCTTCTCAGTAGTAGCATTGTTAATATGCGCATCACCCAACATCTTACTAGCATAATAGATCGCGTGAAAAACTTTCTCCTTCCTTGGCGCAAGTTAAGCTCTTATGGCATAATCACTGGCGTCGCACACAATCTCAAAAGGCAAACTCTAATCAAGAGACTGGATCACCGAAGCTGAATTGAGAGCCTATTTAATCTTCTCAAAAAACTTAACCCACTCATCAGTAAACATGAACGGGGCCTCCTTATAGTAGATGAGTCAGTGGTTGAGTGATTTTGGAGAAGTCCTCATAAAGCAGCGATAAAACCCCGCATGACAAAGAAAACCTCTCACACTTTTATCATTAACTGGGTATGGGAGTCGCTCAATCACTTGAACCTTACCTTTATCAACTTAGATGCCTCGCTCAGAAACCAAATTACCAAGTATCAGCCCTTCAGTAACCACGAAGTGGCACTTTTCCCAATTTAAGACTAGATTAGTATCCTTAAAAGGTTTTATAACATTAGACAAATTAGCCAAACATACATCAAAATAAGTACCATGAACACTGAAGTCATCCATAAAGACTTCCATAATAGACTCGATATAATCAGAAGATATGGCCATCATATAATGCTCGAAGGAAGCTAGGGCATTATATAATCCAAACGGCATTCTCCAATATGCAAAGACACCGGAAGTGTAATACCTTAGATATTTGAGCTGTTAGGTACTCTATCGAGTAGGCCTTACTCAGTCGAGTTAGTCTTTAACGCATTCCATAGCGCGTTCTGTTTTGTAGTTAATCGATCGAGTAAGTCGTGTTTTACGGTTTTCGATCGGGTTTGATAGTAATGCGTGAATTGGTATTTAAAGTGATTTCGACTGTTCTTTTTACTTTTACTCTTATTTTATAAACCTTTTACAAAAGAAAAATAAAGCGACGTTCAATCCTCTTCTCACTTTGCTATCAAATTAATCAAGGCAAGGGTTGTCAGAATTCTGAGATCGTCGTACCTTTGTGATCGTCATCTTGTGGGTAAGATTTCTATATTATTTTTATGTCAGATAGTTAATGTTGGTTAAACCCTAAATGGGTGATTTAGGGGTTTTTGAGAGTGATTATGTGTAGATTTGTAATTATGTGATTATTGATTATATGAGATGATTTCGTAGAGGAACCTTTTTGATCCGCTGCATTTATAGTTGGTGATTCCTTCTCAAGTAAGGTTTGCCTACTCAGTTAACTGTGTAAATAAGCAATATATGGCATGATTGTTTTGTTGGTATGATTATGGTTATTGTACTTTGGATTTGGCATGTTTTTATTGGTATTGTGGATTGATTGTTTGTTTGTCTGTGGCTCACGAGGTACGCCCTCGGCTGAGTGAAGTCACTTGCGGGAGTGGCTTCACGCTTTTGATTCGCCCCTTGTGGTTCCCGTCACAAGGGGGATGTGCACAATAATGGACATAGTTATTCACTTTATGGTGTTGAGCAGGGCTTAGGTGGTACAGCTACGGTCCCCACTGGTGACAAGGAATATCTATTGTGATGGGTATTTTGGCAGGCTCCACACTTTAGTGTTTATTCAAATGATTGGTGATGAGATGGAGTTTGAGGAATGTGATTGTGTAATTGGATGTTATTGTTTCTTATCTTGTTTATGTAGTAACTAACCGCGTTTATATGTCTTGAAAACAGTGGTGATCCATTCAGGGATAGTTAGCAGTTGATTAGCAGGTAATTCATAGAGTACGCGCAGACATCTAGCTGGGGATAGAGTCATCACTTGTCAGAGTCTTTAGTCTTTCTTTATGTTATCATGACAGTTTTGTTTTTGTTGGTTTTCAGTTTTGAGACAGTTGTATTTATATTTCAGTTTTGGTTTGTGATGTACGCACATTAAAATTTTATACTTAACATACGTTTCTTTGTGATCTTCTTTGACTGTTATACCTTGGGTAACCGAGAGGGTAGTATCTCGATGTGCTAGGGTGGTCTTGGTAAGGCACCTTAGTGTATGGGGGTATTATAATGTGGTATCAGAGTTACGATTTTGGAACCTGTAACCGATGAATCTAATGAATGTCGAGAGTCAAGTTAAAATGAACCGGGGTAGGAGTTGTTAGGAGCTAATGCAAACGCTTGGGAGACGTCCTAAATTCGCGAACTTGTCCTTGCAACTTTGAACCGGTAACTATGGGTGTCATGGGATCGCTACTTGTTACTGTTGCTTCATATGCATATGTTGGATGAAGTGTATGGTTGAATGGATGATTTGGTTGGAGAATTGAAATAAATTTTGCATAAGAGTATGAATTTCATGATGAATAACATGTTTATGTGACGGAAGTGGATTTTATAATGTTGTTATACTAGTAACATGTGAATAGGGTATTTGATGTTGTATATTTATATTATTGTTTGCGTAAAGTTATAGAATAAAAGCATGCGGGTACTGTAATCGTGAGCATGACTCGACCGAGTGAGGGAAACTCGATCGAGTAGGGTGGACTCGATCGAGTAGGTGTGGCTCGATTGAGTGGGTATGTTTACGTGCTGGGCACTAGCTACTGGAGTCGTGTTACTCGATCGACTAAGGGCAGTACTCGATCTAGTGTCGTCTACTCGACCGAGCACGTAAGTGACTCGATCGAGTATGTTTTATGTCAATTCTGGACAACTTATTGAGTTAGGGTACTGGATCAAGTGTGTAGGTTATTCGATCAAATGACTCCTACTCGATCGAGTATGTATGGGTACTCGATCGAGTTTGTCTTTGTGCGGGTCATATTTGCTTTGAACCGGAGGCTATGTGCTTACGCTTATCTCCCTTTTATAGCTAAAAGATATGCCGCCAAAGAGATCAGCCGCGTTTGGTAAGGCTCAAGAGATGAGCATTGGGGATATTGCCAAGATGCTTGAGTACCAAGACGCGCTCACTTAGACCCTCAAGAGGATGGGGAAAGATAAAGAGCCTGGGGTAGATTTTTCCAAGATGAGCACTACTATATCTCGCTTCAACCCCACTAACTATGTTGGTACAGGGGCAGCGATTCTGTTTGACAACTAGCATCGTGAGATGGAGAATATCCTTGGGGTAGTGCATTTTCTAGAAGAGTTTAAGGTAGAACAGACTATGTTCTACCTAAGGGATTCAGCCGGAGAGTGGTGGGATAAGGTGAAAGACAATGCTTTAGACATCTATTTGAAGTAGGGTTAGACTGCAATTTTGTGGTCCGAGTTCAAAAGAGCTATGAGGAATGAGTTTGTTCCGGAGCATGTTCGCATCAAGTTGCGTCATGAGTTTGATTCTTTCAAGATGACTGGGAACATGACCGTGACAGAGTAATACCATAAGTTCAACGAGAAGTCGAGGTATGTTGAGGATATGGGGCTACATCCGGTGAATTTAGCACTTCGTTTTGAGAAAGGGTAAACTTACAAGATCATGGAGAAGCTACAGGCGGGGACTCTTACCGATGTGAAGGAGGTCTATGAGAGACCTAGACGGGCTGAGAGCTTGTTCGAAATGGTCAAGGAAACTAGGGAGAAGGGCTTAGAGAACAGGAAGGTTGAGAGTGATGGCGGTGTCCAATCTGGTTACAAGTGTGGTAACTAATATCAGAAAAGGCTTATTCTTCTCAGTCGAGTTTCAGTGGAGGAACTTCTTATTGGCGTGGTCGCGGTAGTAGTAGCAACAGGATTATCGTATGTTTTAACTGTGGCGTTGTTAGCCACAAGAGGCATGAGTGTACTAGTGCAATTGGGAGAGGCTTTCAAAGCCAGTCTCAAGGGAACTTCTCTCCCAGACCGATGCAGAGCTATGCTAGTAATCGACCAGACGGGTCGTGGAATAACCAAGGTGGGCAAAGTAATAACAATGGTGGTTCCAACCGCAATGGTGGTAATTCTTATTAGCGATCGGCGGCTAATACCAATCAGGTATCAGCTGCCAAGCCTACTACATCAGCTAGTACAGTGCAAGGGGGAAGTCAGAAGAGCAGTAGTAAACTTTTCATGATGGATAAGCAAGATGCAGAGGATGATGCTCACGTGATCACCGATACTTTTCTTGTTAACAACGTTTATACTTTTGTTTTGTTTGATTCGGGGGAATCACACTCGTTTGTATCGTCAAGTCATGCTAAGTCTATGGGTTTAGGGAAGTTTGTGTCTGTAAAAGATGGAAGTTTGTATACCGTCTGGGGAGTTAGCGTCTTGTTGGAAACTGTATAAAGGGGTGTCCATGGTTATTTGGCAAGTTGATCTTCCAGTTGACTTGTTAGAGTTTCCTATCGATGGTTTTAAGATGATAGTCGGGATGGACTGGTTGGGTAAGCATAAAGCTAGAATTGACTGTCACCAAAAGAAAGTGTCTTTCAGAGGTTCTAAGGGAGCTAGTGTGTCTTAACGTGGGTTTTTTGTCAAACCCAAAGTCAAAGTGATTGCAGCAGTGACCTTGAAGTCTTACTTGAGGAAGGGGTGTCCTATGATACTTTTCCATGTGAAAGATTCTATTATGGTATAACCGACAGCAGCTTAGATACCAATGGTGGGAGAGTTTCCAGATGTTTTCTCAGATGAGATACCATGATTACTGCCGAATAGAGAGATCGACTTTGGTGTGGAGTTGAAACAAGGGACGGGACCGATCTCTAAGGTCCCGTACCGTATGGGTCCTAAGGAGTTGGAGGAGTTAAAGAAACTGTTGAATGATTTGGTGGACAAGGGGTACATTAGACCAAGTGTATCGCCTTAAGGTGCACCAGTCTTGTTTGTAAAGAAGTATGGGAGTTTGAGGCTGTGTATCGACTACGGAGAGTTGAACCATGTTACAGTCAATAATAGGTATCTTTTAACGAGGATAGATGATCTTTTTGATCATTTGAGTGGAGCTGCTATCTTTTCGAAGATCGATCTAAGGTCGGCGTACCATGAGGTGAGGATTCGGGATAAAGACATACCAAAGACAGCGTTTCAATCGCGGTATGGTCACTATGAGTATGTGGTGATGCCATTTGGATTGACTAATGGGCCAACAGTGTTTATGGATCTGATGAACCGGGATTTCAGCCAGTACTTGGATCATTTTATTGTGGTGTTTATAGATAGATGACATCTTAGTCTATTCCAAGACTAAAGGGGATCACGAGGAACACTTATGATTGGTGTTGCAAACTCACGTGACAACCAATTGTATGCAAAGTTTTCTAAGTGTTAGTTATGGTTAGAGAAAGTGGATTTTCTAGGGCATGTGATCTCTAAAGAGAGTGTATCTGTTGATCCTAGCAAGATTGAGGCGATGTATAATTGGGAGGCGCCGAAAAATGTGGACGAGATCAGAATTTTCTTGGGTTTAGCGGGATACTATCAACCGTTTGTTAAAGACTTTTCAAAGATTGTCAGACTTGTGACAACTTCGATGAGGAAAGAGAACAGGTTTCATTGGGATGAAAGTTATGAGACGGCGTTCCAAACATTAAAGGAGCGTTTGAGCACTACTCCAGTCTTGGCTTTACCTGAAGGGAGTGAGAATTTCTAGGTGTATACAGATGCTTTGAAGAATGGGTTGGGTTGTGTATGATGAGGAGAACTATCCGACGCATGATCTAGAGTTGGGTGCAGTTGTTTTTGCTCTGAAGATTTGGAGACACTATCTATATGGGGCGACCTTTAAGGTGTTTTCTAATGACAAAAATGTAAAGTACATCTTTCCTCCGAAGGAGTTGAATATGCGACTGAGGAGGTGGATGGAGCTCATTGGAGACTGTGACATGGATATTATATACCATAAAGGGAAAGCAAATGTTGTGGCCGATGCATTGAGTAGGAAGAGTGTGCATTATTCCCTATGCACAGTTATGTCACTGACGAGGTTAAAAGATGAAGTGACCAAGATAGGGATACATGTGATCCAGAAGGGGTGTGCTAGGGGATATTTGACAGTTCAACCAGATGTTTATGATGATATTCGTAGGAAACGGGCTCTTGATCCTAAGATTCAGGAGTGGAGGGCTGGAGTAGAGAAGAGGATAGTGTCTCGGTTTTCAATTCGTTCTTATGGGAGTGTTCGGTTTGATGGGAGATGTTGTTTGCCTAAGGATGAGGAGCTGAAAAAGATAATTATGACAGAGGCTCATTGCACTCCATATTCAGTGCATCCAGGTGGTGACAAGCTTTATAAGGATCTGAAGAACACGTTTTGGTGGCTTGGGATGAAGAGGGAGACAGCTGAGTTTGTGGCACGATGTTTGACTTGCCAGAGAGTGAAAGGTTAGTAGCGACGACCGCAAGGTAATATTCAGTCTCTTGAGGTACCTGGGTGGAAATAGGAATCTATCTCCATGGATTTCATTGTAGGATTACCGAGGACTCAGCAAGGTAATAACATGATTTGGGTGATCGTTGATCGTTAGACTAAGTCAGGTCATTTTATTCCCATGAAAGATACGTGGAGAAAGGTGCAGTTGGCAAATAGCTATAAGAAGAATGTAGTGAGGTTATATGGGGTGCCAAAGGACATTGTGTCAGATCGGGATGCGAGATTTCGGTTTTGGCAAGAGTTACAGGAATTGATGGGGACTACATTGAAGATAAGTAGTGCATTCCATCCTGCGACAGATGGATAGAGGGAGAGAACTATCAAGACTTTAGAGGATATGTTAAGGGCTTATGTGATGGAATTTGTTGGTTGGTGGGAAGATAGATTGGATCTGATTGGGTTTTCTTACAACAATAGCTACCTACGAGTATTGGGATGGCTCCGTTTGAGGCGTTGTATAGGCGGAAGTGTAGGAGTCCGATTTGCTGGGATGACTGCGCAGCGGCAGTAGTTTTGGGACCACAGATGGTACAAGATATGGTTGAGCATATGAAGTTGATTCGGCAAAAGATGAAGGCGCCCTAGGATCGACAAAAGAGTTATGCGGATTTGCATCGTCGGGACATTGAGTTCCAAGTTGGGATAAGGTTCTTCTGAGGGTGTCACCTATGCATGGGGTGATGTGATTTGGTAAGAACGGGAAGCTAAGTCAGAAGTTCATTAGCCATTATGAGATTTTGGAAGGTGTGGGATAGGTTGCTTATTGGTTAGCTTTACCACCAGCTTTGGATCCTGTACAAAATGTGTTTCATGTGTCTTAACTACGGAGGTATGTGAGTTACCTTTCTCATGTGCTAGAGGTTGAGAACATTGAGTTGGATGAATCATTGTCTTATCTTGAAGTGCCAAAAGGTATTCTAGATCGTAAGGTTCGCAAGACTAGAACTGGGAAGGCCGTTTTGCTAAAGGTTTTGTGGTCCAATCACAACGTTGAGGAAGCAAGTTGGGGGGTGGAAGAAACTATGAGGGAGCGCTATTCGTCTCTTTTTGATCAGGTATGTGTGGTTACGTGGACGTAACCATGTTTCCTTAAGGGGTTAGGACATGATCGTGTAAGGTTTTGGTACGGTTTTTGGTCGGTTTTGGCAAAGTTTAGTGTATATTTTGAGTTGTTAAGTTGTGTTTTAAGTTTAGTTTTGAGTTATAGTTGTCGTTGCCTTATAGTTGAGTATAGTAAGTTTGTTTTTCAGTATGGGTTTAAACTTCGGGGACGAAGTTCATTTTTAAGGAGGGAAGACTGTAATACCTCAGATATTTGAGGTGTTGGGTACTCTATCGAGTAGGCCTTACTCTGTCAAGTAAGTCGTTAACACATTCTAGAGTGCGTTCTGTTTTGTAGTTACTCGATCGAGTAAGTCGTTTTTTACGGTTTTCGGCCAGGTTTGATAGTAATGCGTGAAGAGATAAAGTGATTTCGACAATTCTTTTTACTTTTACTCTTACTTTCTAAACCTTTTACAAAAGAAAAACAAAGTGACGTCCAATCCTCTTTTCTGTTTGCTATCAAATCAAGGCTAAGGTTGTCGGATTTCTGAGATCGTCATACCTTTGTGATCGTCATCTTGTGGGTAAGATTTATAAATTGTTTTTATATCAGATAGTTAATATTTGTTAAACCCTAATTGGGTGATTTGGGGATTTTGGAATTGATTATGTGTAAATTTGTAATTATGTGATTATTGATTATAGGAGGTGATTTCGTAGCAGAGCCTTTTTGATCCGTTGTATTGATTGTTGGTGATTTCTTCTCAGGTAGGGTTTCCCTACTCAGTTAACTATGTAAATAAGTATAAGATGGCATGATTGTTTTGTTGGCATGATTATTGTTATTGTACTTTGGATTTGGCATGTTCATATTGGTATTGTGGATTGGTTGTTTGTTTGTCTATTGTTCACGAGGTACGCCCTCGGCTGAGTGGAGTCACTTGCGAGAGTGGCTTCATGCCCTTGATTCGCCCTTTATTGTTCCCCTCACAAGGGGGGTGTGCACATTAATGGACATGGGTTATTCGCAGTTGATTAGCATATAATTATTAGAGTACGCGCGAGGATCTAGCTCAGGATGGAGTCATCACTTGTCAGAGTCTTTAGTCTTCTGCTGTGTTGTCATGACAGTTTTGTTTTAGTTGGTTTTTAGTTTTGAGATAGTTGTATTTATATTTCAGTTAAGTTTGTGATGTAGACACATTAAACTTTTATGCTTAAAGTACGTTTCTTTATAGTCTCCTTTGATTACTATTTAACACCCCCATACTCCAAGTGCCTTAGCAGGACCACTTAAGGCATGAAAATGCTACCATCTCGGTTACCGGAGACAATGTATATCAAATAGAAAATAAAAAAACATACTTTCATAAAATAGTTTGAGTGAATACATCAAAACCCAAAAACTGTAAAGTATGATACAACCGTTCCAAAACCAAAACAAACTAATGTAAATACAATGTTCGACATAACAGCGGAAGACTTCTAATAGACTCGTGGTGACACATGCCCAGGTATCCCTTACGCATCCAAATCATACCTGCTCAATAACTTCTCACCACCCCCGAATGGATCACCACAATTTTCAAAACATTTAAACGCGGTCAGTTACTGATTACACAATATAAGATAAAACAATATCAACAGTATACACAATCACCCAACTCCGTCACATCACCAATCACCTGACTAGCCTGAAGGTCTAGTCATGTCAGATTACGGCTGCAACCAGTAATCCTCACCGCCACTGGGGGACCGCAGCCGTTCCCACCTAAGCCCCGCTCATCTCATCCGAGCGATTGCTCATGTTCCTTAATGTGAACATCCCCTCTGTGGCGGGTTCCACAGAGGGCAAATCAAGGGCGTGAAGCCACTCCCGCAAGTGACTCCACTCAGCCGAGGACGCACCTCGTGAACCACAGACAGACAATCACAACCAACTACAGAAGCACAATCACTAATTCCAATACGATATAGACAAATGTTATTAATCAACAACCACCAACAATCAATCAACCAACACATATGTAACCAATAACTGAGTAGGAAATCCTACCTGGAATAAGCAATCACAAGACCATCACAAGCAGCTAATCAAAATGCTCTTCTACGAAATATCCTCCTATAATCAAATATACAATCATCCAATCACTACTAAGCCAATCAAACACCCAAAACCCCCAAATCTACCCAATTACGGTTTAACCAAAATTGACGAAACAACATAAAAATTATACTAGGATCTTACCCACAATGCTACGGACCCAACGCCGTAAAGAACACTGAATTCCGACGACTCAAGCTTGAGGATTTGATAGCAATACGAAGAAGAAGAAGTAACGTAACTTGTTTTTATCTCTTATGAATTTAGATTAGGGTAAAAGTGAAAATAAACTGACGACTTATGGTTTTATATCATTCTCGCATTGCTAACAAAACCCGACCAAATAACCCGTAAGACCGACTTACTCGATCGAGTAAGTGACTTACTCGATCGAGGGCCCCTTACTCGATCGAGTGTCACACGTACTCGATCGAGTGCCCATCAGGCAGACTACTATTTCGAAACCAAACTTACTTACTTGACAGAGTAAGCCCTACTCGATAGAGTACCCAATAGCACAGAAAACCGTATTATTACAGTCTTCCCTCCTTAAAAGGAACTTCGTCCCCGAAGTTCAACCCATACATAGAAACAAACATACTAACTTATCTACGACACAACAACGCAACAAAACTCAAGACAAAACCCCAACCACAACGCACAAAACAGGTACACCTCACACTAACTCCTCTAACTATGCCTACTTCCACAATATGGCTCACGATATCGTATCCACCGCATTATAGTCTTTCAACACTAACTCCATACACTTTCAAATACCATCCACCAACGTCGCTAGCTTCGTCTCACTACATATTATCCACTAGAAAATCCAATATCAAGACACTCATAAACATCAAACGGAATGTTACATTCTACCACTTAAAAGGAACATCGTCCTCGAAGTTTATTCACACTCATAAACATCATCATCCAACTGTCAACACTATCGAACTCATAAACATCATCATCCAACTGTCAACACTATCGAAGTATTCTCTCATTCCTAAATATCGAACTACTACAAGTACGGCCATGACCTTTAATAAAATCAACCACAACAAAGATCCATCCTTTATGCTACACCAACACTCTACTTCCAATTATACTACAACATGTACAACCATCAAACTCTCTTTATTAAGATAAATGTTACGTCCTCGTAACTCACTAATACTAGCTCCTTAGCTATATCTTGTTATTATCCTTATCACCACCGCATGTTAAAGATAATCGCCTATAACCTAAACACCCACCATTTCTATATACAAGGCTCTCTTACTAAACCAGTTCTCATACCTCAATTCATTTGGCACACCACCTAACCTATACCCCACAATCCTTAGTACAACCAATACTCCAATCCCTCCACATTACCGTAAAACGACATCCTCCTCTATAGAAGCACTTATCTCCAAAAACATATCTCACGATCCACACTTATTACACACACTCACACTAGATCCTCAAGTTCTTTTCTTTCATTACCGCAAAACTCATCCATAACATAACATGACACTAATTCCCAACACCCTATACTTACTGTCTCAAAAAAAGATTATGAACCACCTGCAGCTTCCAGATCAGTACAACACATGTTTCACAATTCACCTGCCATACTATGTCAACCAATGCCTCCTCTAAAAGAACATCACAAGTACTCCAATCACCTCCCGCAACTGTGTCCCATCAATAGGATATCACTATGCCATGACAACAACGGAAACATACACGACTCTCTTCCATATCATACTCTGCCCTTACTCCCAAGCTGAAACTGGTAAGAAACATCATTAAAGAAAACAACAATCTATGTCTAACTGGTATGTACTTTCGAAAACTCGTATCGTAATCATCCCGCCTACTCCACCACAACCGATGACGGCATTGCAACACCGCCACCAACAGCCGCACCGCAGCGCGAAAATACCCGCATCACAACACGAAGTACCGTGCCCGGATCACCACCCGAGGCACAACAGCCACATCCACAGTCATCGCAACTTACACAATCTCATAAATACTGACTCAGTAGAACATTCCAAGCAAGAAAACTTACTAAGTACCACTTTACTAGATCACAACGCAACATCTTACATGGAATAAACAAATAAGAACCTCAGGACTATCATCACTACCATTTCTCGGATTAAACATATATCATGAATACACATACAAGTATAACTAGCCATGCCAGATCACCAAAACTATCAGTTTAGAACATCATTCCATTAGGTTACCGTACCCAACACATATTACAGAACATTCAGATAACAACTTTATAACTATCACACCATACCACTTCCTGTGAGGTCAGAACCTCACACAAACATTTATACACATCACAGACCGGTAATGACATCCAACTAGTCAATCCTGATCACGTAAGTTACCACTTGATAAAGGTTACCTCTGGCCCGAGCTTTACTCGTATGCCCCTCATAACTTATTCTCATATTCGCATAACCATCACCTCGTGCCAATTATAACCATACAACTAATACTCAACTACTAGCAACCACCTCCTAAGACCACATCTTATACTTCCTCACAACCGTACATATCAATCCGACCTCTACAAAATCAACCTCTTTAGAATTGCTATCTTTCTTATCTATCATCACCCTAAACCACTAGTGATAATACCACAATACCACCACTTCTCGTATAACAAATCTCTTACATGCACTCACCTCTAAATATAACAGTTCCTTTCCTATCTTCGGTTAACATTCCAAATAACGAACATCAAATCCACCAACAAAATTTACCTCAACATTCTTCCCAATACTATCCTTAATTGTATCGTCATCTAACTCTCCACCGAAATCTCATATCATGCAGATACTCTACCAACTTCTTACTCCCTTAATTCCTCTAAACTCATGACTAATCATGTTGTCCTGAAACTCCTATATAACCATTAACTCTCATCCTCATGATAGTATCATACATCTCGACGATTCCTTACTTCTATATCATATAAATCCGGTCAATATTCTCCTAGCTTACTTCCCTTATTCTTTTCTTATTCCTTCTACCTAACTCTTTAGTGCTCCGGTTACCTTCTCATTGCTCCAAAACTCAAATCCCGTTATTTCATATCTGTACCATCTCACTCTTTCTTACCATAGATCTTCTCTTATCACGCTATCACTCACATTTGTCACCAATCCGTCCACACAAGCAAAGTTTACTCTCCAGCTTTTTTTAAAAAAAAAACGAAAACTCATTTCATACCGTTAATTGCCCATGGAAATCACACACTAGTTTCACCTCATAATAAACCAAATTCCCCAAACTCACTCACTATCTACAAATCCACGTCACGACATGTCTCTATCTAAGTTCATTATATATACCACTCCTCTCCATCCCTCTACAACGACCTTCCATTACCTATATTCTTAACCAACATAATCCTAACCATCTCCCTCCATAATTCCTTACACATCTCAAGTTGCTACTATCCACATCCTTCATTTCAATCTTTTCATTCTTACGTTCCTTAGACTTACATCATCCCTTGCCCATATTCACTTACTTTTACATTACTCAACACGCAACTATACCACTCACCACATCACACAGAACATGCTCCATGCCTCAATAAGCTCATTAACCTCCCTTTTCTTTTTCCACTATCCATCAAAACCACATATAACTCATGTCCTCCCCACCAAACTCATACCCATCATAAGGTGCTACTCTTACATCATAAGATTGGATAACTTACACATTAAGACCAACACATATGTAAAACAATACATAAAGAAGCAAAAGAACACCTTTCAATTAAACATAATATGCGACGAAGTCAAAAGATAAGCATATGACCCAAAACAGGGGTCACTAGATCGAGTACAGCCTACTCTATCGAGTAGGTGAAGGTCAGAATCACGTACAACAAATTACCAGGGCTACTCGATCGAGTAAGGGGTACTCGATCGAGTAACAATAGGTGCACTTGATCGAGTAAGGTCCACTCGATCGAGTACCCTACGCAGTTCTCAGCACTGTCCAATTTTCGTAAAACGATCATATCTCACTTGTTTCTTGGTTATTTTGGACGTGTGACCTATCGTTAGAATCATAACAAAAAAAAGTTGTCACCTCCAATTGGAATCACATCAAAATCATATATACATCTCAAGTTATAATAGTTTAAAGATAACTCTTCTATAATTGAACAACATAACTATATGATTTTCCCTTTCAAACAACTTAAATATCAACAAAGTGAACAAAAGAGACTCGATACTTGTAAAACCATTATCCCTAACCACATGTTACTATCTACCAAAAGCCAAATAATAATATCTATCATGCTCTTATAACATTCAACTTATCAATCATGTACTACCCGCATGCTATAACTTTATAACTTTTCGTAAAACAACACATACTTATACATTACAAATCCTATTCCCATGTTACTAATACAACAATATTACAACTCTACTTTGTCACCTAAACATATTCTTAATCACGAAATTCATATTCTCATGCAATTGCCACTCCATTTTTTTTCAATCAATTCATCCATTTCAACCGCATTCTTCATCCAACATGTGCATATGAAACAACAGTAAACAAATATATAACTTTATTATATAACTTTACGCAAACAAAATCATGTATAATCATATTACATCCCCTAATCACATGTTACTACTATAGCCTCATTATAAATTCTCCCTTTCATCACATAACATGCTCTTAATCATAAATCACATTCTTATGCAGTAATTACTTAATATTTTTTTTCCACCACATCCTCCATTAAATCACATCTCATCCATCCATCATATTCATATAAACATTAGTAAACACATAGCGATCCAATGACACCCCATAGTGACCGTGATAGGTTTATCGCGTACCTATGCAAAGATAAATTCCCTAAACACAAATAAATGTAGTAATAGGGGTCGAACCACAAGGAAACGGGAATTACGTTATGAATTGCTATGGAGAGATTCTTATCAAGGTCGATTTTCGTTTTTGGTTTGGTTTGTTTGATGATTGATGAAAATTGTAATGTACATTATATGATAAAAGAGAGTCTAAGGGGTTCGGGTCACACATGCAAGGGTAAATATACGATCATGATAAATTCGGTACTAATAACATTGTCAATTGCTTAGGCTTAGAGACACCCACCTTACGATATTAGTGTCAACCATAGACCGGGTCCTAGAGAAACTCTCGTCCATGACTAGGTCGTCCTACTATACATGCTTAGTCTAACTCAGTTCCGTGCCTCTCGACTTATAGAACGAATGAACAAACTTAATCAATTGAATAAGGCCTTAAACAAAGATTTAAACGTTATGGCCCAATCATGTGATAGAAGCAATATGAACAATATTATTATTAATCTATTTTATCATGTTATATATTCGATTTATGCATGGCTCCCCTAGCCCTTAGACTAGGAAATTTAGCTACTCATATTAAGATGTAAATTGTAAACTATATAAAGAGAAATGATAAACATGGTTGAGTGATTTATATGAACTAAATGTTTTAACATGTAAAAGAAATAGAACTAAAGTAATCTAAAAGGAGTGCTTAATTATAAACTAAATAGAAATGCAAATTATAAATAGAAATACCTTAAAGAGATGAACTTGTATGGAAGAACAAATAATAACCAAATGCTTGAATAAGAAATGCTTGAACAATAACTTGTAGAACAAAATGTTGAAGGATTGAACTAAGGAAAGCTTAACAACTTGTAAACTAAAATGAGAAAACTAATGAGAGAAATATAAAGCTTAAGGCTATTGTAAAGTGGAAATGGGACGTAAAATTGGATGCCTAAAACCTTGGAATACCTCTCCTATTTATAGGATAGGAGAAAGAAACGTAAACAATCAAGATGCATGCGGCCCCGATAGGGGTTAGGCGGCCTCAATCGGGGTCGTGTGTTTCCGAGTATTTTCTCTTAATTCCTTACTTAATTGCTTGAGGAATCCTAAAAGCGTGATTAATGACCCTTAATGCACCCGGGTAAATGCTCCATCTATCATCTTTAGAGCTCCCAAAAAGCATCCTAAGCATGTTGGAATCTTATGCTTTCCACCTTGACTTGGATTTAAACATTGGGCTTTGACTTTGATTGTTGGCAACATTTTCATTACACATATTAATCCATCAATTTTTCCATGCAAAACCCAATCCAATGCTCTATGCTTAGTCCAACACTTGGTCTTGATTAGCTTAGTGAACTTGGTGTATAAAATGATAGGAAAAAGCCTCTAAATGCTTAGATTCCTACAAAAGCGTAACAAACACGACAATACACCTAGAACACAAGATTAGCTCACAAATATACTAATTAAAGTATGATGAATAATAAAAACCGAGCTAAAATGAGGGATAAAAGTATATATAAAATGAACATATCAAACTCCCCCAAGCTAAACCCTTGCTTGTCCCTAAGCAAGAAACTAAATCCCATCAAGTGCAATATCCCAAACATGCTAAGCATAATGATTTAAAAACCTGAAACAACATGGGCAAGGAATAAAGCAAACATGGATGAGATTTACACGACGGCGTAGCATAGAAAACTTTGAATGAACCTTTAAGCTCTTGCATGATCTTTTGACTTATGGACTCTCACGGGGCACTCAAACTCTTTTTTATGTGAAAGGACAATTTTGTGAATAAATACTCAAATATCCTCGACTTATAATAATGTTCCCGCAATCTAATATGGTAATCAATCAAAACTAGCAAGCCAAAACAATCAAATGCAAGCATGATAAAGAAGCCAAATGGGTAGGAAGAAGGCAATATGTAATGGGTAAGAAGGGGGAACAAATGAATTATGGATGGTGGAGCTAATGTCAAGCTAGCAACAACCAAGTGTAAGGATACTCAATCCCAATTCTAACCCAATTTTGCAATTCAAATCATAAGTAAACTCTCCAAAATATGTGAATAATGCATGAGAGTTTCTCACATCAACTTCTTCTTCTCTTTTTCTTTTCAATTCGTACTTCTTTTTTTCATTTCATTCTCGTTTTTTCCATGCTTTTTCCATTTCCTTTTTCTTTCTTCATTTTTTCATTTTCTTCATTCTCATTTAAATTTTTTCATTTCTTTTCTTTTTTTTTCCTTCTTTCTTGAGCATTAAGACCAAGCTCACATGATTTCCAATAATAAAACATATCCCAATGAGCACCCAAACACTATCCAACTAAGCTACTAGCTCAACGAGGGTAGGCAATTTATAATGTAGCTAGGGAAAATGTTTGTGAAGGGGTCAAGAAGGCAAATATATTCATGTGAATGGCTCCAAAATGCTTTAACAGAAGAATGCATGCTTACCAAGAGATGACATGAGAACCATACTTGTGCGTTTTGATGAAACACACATTATAAAGAGATACCTACACTCACCTAAGAGAGACCGGATATGGATGCATCGGTAAAAAAGAGGCTCTACCTTACCATTTTGTAGCTTGCCACAAGTCAAGATCAAGCCTATTCGGATCATTCTCCATCTCCCACCTATTATGTCAAGACATCCCCATGTAGCTAATATCCTATCATTAAAGAATAAATCATTAGCAATAAGCCATTATTAGGATAAGCAAAGAGGAAAGTAGGCTACAAGCAAGCACAAAGCAAAAATTTCTCTCAAAAATTTTCGAATTTTCTACACTACATGCAAACTACACTATATGCAAATGCAATATCTCCCCCCAAGCTAAACATCACATTGTCCTCAATGTGCCAACAATTCATAATACCCAATCAAACCATAAAAATGGCTCAAAGCACAAAACAAGAAGGACTAGAGGTTATGTTTAATGGGATGAAAGATCTAAACTAAAATGCAAAGCAATTAAAAATTTACTCGATTTGCTAATCTCCCCCAAGCTAGCATGAATTCGGGGGATGTAGATGTTTCCTTATGACTAAGGTGAAAAATAGTGAAGAAAAATGGTAGAGAAAGAGAAGGGAGGTACCATCGGGTTTCTATAAGAATGATAGAATGATTTACTCGTCACCCGCATAAGAAAGAAAGGCCAAAAATTCACGAAACCACGACCCCGATCGGGGCTGGCAACCCCGATCGGGGTTGACCTCCTCTTCGGGTTTTGACTCTTTTCCGCATTTGATTTTAATTCCTTCTCGTTTCTCGAAAACCACGTCCCCGAACGGGGATCTTGCATGGGGCTGCGTGCCAAATTTACTTCTTTTTGGCATTCTTAGCAATAGTGCCCTTAGCATCGTCACCTACAAAGCAAACAACACCCATATCGTCCTCCAACGGATCCATTAGTAAGGAGCCAAGTGTAGTAGAGGCAAGAGAAGAGTCTACAGTGCTAAATAAATAACAAGACTCTTGTAACATTGGGCTTCTAATGGTGTTGTTTTTGCTAAAGGAGACCCGGTCATCACCCTCTTCCAACGTCAACCTCCCATTTTTCACATCAATTAACGCACCCGCGGTGCGTAGAAATGGCCTACCCAATATAATTGGGGTTTGTGAGTCCTCGGCCATATCAAGGATGAGGAAGTAAACGGGTATGAAAAACTTACCAACATTGACGAGAACATCTTCTAAGACACCTAAGGGTCGCTTTAAAGAACGGTCCGCCATTTGCAATGTGATACTTGTGCATTTTAAAGCACCCATGTTAAGTTTTTCACAAAGGGAGTAGGGCATGACACTCACACTAGCACCTAGGTCACAAAGGGCCTTATCAATGGTATATGTGCCTATAGTGCAAGGAATAGAACAGCTACCGGGGTCCTTAAGTTTCGGGGGAGACTTATTTTGTAAGAGTGCACTACACTCTTCGGTGAAAACAATGGTTTCAACCTCATTGAAGGATCGCTTCTTTGAGAGGATTTCCTTCATAAACTTTGAATAAGAAGGGAATTGGGTAAGTAATTCTAAAAATGGGACGGTGACTTGTAAATTTTTACACATTTCCATGAACTTACCGAACTTACCTTCTTCCTTGTGCTTTGCTAGACGATGGGGAAATGGTACTTGAACAACTTCCGTTGGAGGAGCATCCTCCACTTCTTTATCATTCTCATCCTCATTGGGAACACTCACCTTTGTTGGAATGGCATCACTGTCCTTAGCATTAGGAGAGACTTCTTCAACAACTACATCATCACTCTCTTTGGGCATAGGAGACCCAACATCTTTGGCATGAAGCTTGCTCCTTCTTTTTAGCATCAACAACCGGTGAGGAAATGGCACACGATCCTTAACAAGAGGCCCTTCACTAGCCTTCTTTTTATCATTTCCCCCAAGCTTGGCCTTTTTAACAACCACCTCATTATCCAAAGTCATGGATGGCCCATCATAGCTTGAACCACTTCTCAAGGAGATAGAATTGATGGTCTCGTGCGGTTGCTCACCTTGGGGAGGAAGTTGACCGTTCTTTCTTTGAGAACTAGAAGCGGCTAATTGAGCCACTTGTTGTTCCAACATCTTGACCGCGACACTATGAGCTTGATCATTTTTTTGGATTTGAGCCAATAATTCCCTTTGCATTTGGATTATCATGCCCTCGAGCTTACCAACTCCTTGGTTGTTTTGTTGGACATTTTGTGCTGGATTTTATTGGTAATTGTTTTGTGGGGGCCTTTGTTGATTTTGATAACCCGGTGGAGGGATATACTTTTGTTTTTGAGGAACATAGGCATTTTGTTGTGGTGGGGGTTGTGGTTTAAGCACATTGTTGCTAGTGTAAGACAAGTTCGGATGGAATTTTGAATTCGGGTTATAAGTGTTGAAAAATGTACCCGGTGGATATGAACTTTGCCTTAGAGCTTGAAAAGCATTTACCTCTTCGATAGAAGCTTGGCAATGAGCGGCATAATGACCCGCTCCTCCACAACCGTCACAAATGATGATTTGACTTGTTGAAGACACTACATTGAGTTGTTGAAGGGAATCTTTAGCATCTCTTTCCGCTAATTGTTGTTGGAGCAAGGCAATTTGAGCTAGCAAAACGGAGTTGTTAGAGGATTCTTCTTTACCTTTAGATGGCACAACTCGGGAATTGACATATTAGGCATCATGGATCGCCATAGATTCGATCATGGCATGAGCAAGGTCGGTGTCAATTTGACCAAACCGCCCATTGTTGGCGGAATCAAGAATCCTTCGGGACGCGGCACAACATCCATTATAGAATGTTATTGCTAGAAACCAATCATCTAGCCCATGATGTGGGAATTATCTTTGAAGCTCTTTGTACCTCTCCCAAGCCTCATATAAGCTCTCAAGAGCTTGTTGACGGAATCCGGTAATTTGGCTCCTCAAAATTTGAGTTTTCTCCGGTGGAAAAAACTTTTGATAAAAAGCAAGAGCCAAAGTCTCCCAATTGGTGATTCCCATGGCGGTGCGGTCAAGGCTATTGATCCAAATATTGGCCTTGTCCTTCAAAGAAAAGGGAAAAGTATCTCCCTTATTTGGGCTTGAGTAACACCCGTTTGACGGATCATGGAGCAATAGTCACAAAAATTTTGCACATGCAAATTGGGATCCTCCAAAGGACTTCCCCCAAATTGCTTTCTCTCCACTAGGCTAATGAAAGCCGGCTTGATCTCGAATTTCGGCGCGGTGATTTGAGTGGTTGTGATTCCGGCCAGAAGCATGGCCGCGGTGGGCTATGAGTGATCGGAAAGTTTCACCCTCTTTTTGGTAGTAGATGGTGGTGGTGGTGGAGTTGATGAACTTGAAACCTCCTCCTCTTCAAGGGCCTCTCGATCGTCTAAGTAAGACTTTCTAGCACTTTCAACTTGTATGGGAGAAGAGGCTTCTTTCACTTCCTTCCATAAATGTCGTCTTCTCCTAAATGTTTTCTCGGGATCGGAATCCGGTGAAAGCAATTCTCCACTACGAGAGGACCTGGGCATAAGACAACAATTTCTAGAGAAGTGATAAGTAACGGTCTCAAGGAACAAGTGTTCCCCAAGACAAAGGAAAACAAGATAAAAATCGACAATTCAAAAAGCAATAAAACCGTTTCCCCGGAAACGGCGCCAAAATTTGATAGGTTTATCGCGTACCTATGGAAAGATAAATTCCCTAAACACAAATAAATGTAGTAATAGGGGTCGAACCACAAGGAAACGGGAATTACGTTATGAATTACTATGGAGAGATTCTTATCAAGGTCGATTTACGTTTTTTGTTTGGTTTGTTTGATGATTGATGAAAATTGTAATGTAAATTATATGATAAAAGAGAGTCTAAGGGGTTCGGGTCACACATGCAAGGGTTAATATACGATCATGATAAATTCGGTACTAATAACATTGTCAATTGCGTAGGCTTAGAGACACCCACCTTACGATATTAGTGTCAACCATAGACGGGTCCTAGAGAAACTCTCGTCCATGACTAGGTCATCCTACTATACATGCTTAGTCTAATTCAGTTCCGTGCCTCTCGACTTATAGAACGAATGAACAAACTTAATCAATTGAATAAGGCCTTAAAGAAAGATTTAAACGTTATGGCAAAAGCATGTGATAGAAGCAATATGAACAATATTATTATTAATCTATGTTATCATGTTATATATTCGATTTATGCATGGCTCCTCTAGCCCTTAGACTAGGAAATTTAGCTACTCATATTAATATGTAAATTGTAAACTATATAAAGAGAAATGATAAATAAGGTTGAGTGATTTATATGAACTAAATGTTTTAACATGTAAAAGAAATAGAACTAAAGTAATCTAAAAGGAGTGTTCAATTATAAACTAAATAGAAATGCAAATTATAAATAGAAATACCTTAAAGAGATGAACTTGTATGGAAGAACAAATAATAACCAAATGCTTGAATAAGAAATGCTTGAACAATAACTTGTAGAACAAAATATTGAAGGATTGAACTTAGGAAAGCTTAACAACTTGTAAACTAAAATGAGAAAACTAATGAGAGAAATATAAAGCTTAAGGCTATTGTAAAGTGGAAATGGGACGTAAAATTGGATGCCTAAAACCTTGGAATACCTCTCCTATTTATAGGAGAGGAGAAAGAAACGTAAACAATCAAGATGCATGCGGCCCCGATCGGGGTTAGGCGGCCTCGATCGGGGTCGTGTGTTTCCGAGTATTTTCTCTTAATTCCTTAGTTAATTGCTTGAGGAATCCTAAGAGCATGATTAATGACCCTTAATGCACTCGGGTAAATGCTCCATCTATCATCTTTAGAGCTCCCAAAAAGCATCCTAAGCATGTTGGAATCTTATGCTTTCCACCTTGACTTGGATTTAAACATTGGGCTTTGACTTTGATTGTTGGCAACATTTTCATTACACATATGAATCCATCAATTTTTCCATGCAAAACCCAATCCAATGCTCTATGCTTAGTCCAACACTTGGTCTTGATTAGCTTAGTGAACTTGGTGTATAAAATGATAGGAAAAATTCTCTAAATGCTTAGATTCCTACAAAAGCGTAACAAACATGACAATACACCTAGAACACAAGATTAGCTCACAAATATACAAATTAAAGTATGATGAAAAATAAAAACCGAGCTAAAATGAGGGATAAAAGTATATATAAAATGAACATATCAGACCGGTTTAAAGTTGTAGGGCGAGTTCGCGACTTTAGGACGTCTCCCAAGTCTTTGCATTAGCTCCAAAAAACTCCTACCCGGGTTCATTTTAATTTGACTCTCTATGTTCATTGAGCTCATTAGTTACAGGTTCCAAAATCGTCGCTCTTATACCACTTTGTAACACCCCCATACTCCAAGTGCCTTACCAGGACCACTTAAGGCATGCGAATGCTACCATCTCGGTTACCCGAGGCAATGTATATCAAATAGACAATAAAAGAACGTACTTTAATAAAATAGTTTAAGTGAATACATCAAAACCCAAAAACTGTAAAGTAGGATACAGCCGTTCCAAAACCAAAACTAACTAATGTAAATACAATGTTCGACATAACAACGGAAGACTTCTAATAGACTCATGGTGACACATGCCCAGCTATCCCTTGCACATCCAAATCATACCTGCTCAATAACTGTTCACCACCCTGGAATGGATCACCACAGTTTTCAAAATATTTAAACAGGGTCAGTTACTGATTACACAATATAAGATAAAACAATATCAACACTATACACAATCACCCAACTCCGTCACATCACCAATCACATGACTAGCCTGAAGGTCTAGTCCTGCCAGATTATGACCAAAACCAGTAATCCTCACCGCCAGTGGGGGACCGCAGCCGTTCCCACTTAAGCCCTGCTCATCTCATCCGAGCGATAACCCATGTTCCTTAATGTGCACATCCCCTCTGTGGCGGGTTCCGCAGAGGGCGAATCAAGGGCGAGAAGCCACTCCCGCAAGTGACTCCACTCAGCCGAGGACGCACCTCGCGAACCACAGACATACAACCACAACCAACTACAGAATCACAATCACCAATTCCAATACGATATAGACAAATGTTATTAATCAACAACCACCAACAATCAATTAACCAACACATATGTAACCAATAACTGAGTAGGAAATCCTACCTGGAATAAGAAATCACAACACCGTCACAAGTAGCTAATCAAAATTCTCTTCTACGAAATCTCCTCCTATAATCACATATACAATCATGCAATTACTACTAAGCCAATCAAACACCCAAAACCCCCAAATCTACCCAATTAGGGTTTAACCAAAATTGACGAAACTATATAAAAATTATACTAGGATCTTACCGACAACGCTACGGACTCAACGCCGTAAAGAACACTGATTTCCGACGACTCAAGCCTTGGGATTTGATAGCAATGCGAAGAAGAATAAGAAGTAACGTAACTTGTTTTTATCTCTTATGAATTTAGATCAAGGTAAAAGTGAAAATAAACTGACGACTTATGTTTTTATATCATTCTCGCATTACTAACAAAACCCGACCAAGTAACCCGTAAGACCGACTTACTCGATCGAGCAAGTGACTTACTCGAACGAGTGCCCCTTACTCGATCGAGTGTCACACGTACTCGATCGAGTACCCATCAGGAAGACGAATGTTTCGAAACCAAACTTACTTACTCGACAGAGTAAGCCCTACTCGATAGAGTACCCAATAGCACAGAAAACCGTATTGTTACATACTATACCTCGGGTAACCGAGATGGTAGCATCTCCATGTGCTAGGGTGGTCCTGGTAAGGCACCTTGTGTATGAGGGTGTTACAGGAAGGACATGTGAAGGTAGTCTTTTCCTGATCGTTAGGATAAATAGGGACCTGAAAGAATCCCGAATAGCCATCTAGATAACTAACGTATTTTTGACATGCTACACGCTATAACATCTGGTTTATATAGGGTAGGGGAAAGTGGTTTTTCTTAGCAGCTAAATTAAGCTTCATGTTGTCAATACACATACTCCACCCTGCCACTAGTCGAGTAAAATTTAATTCATTCTTTTCATTAGTGACAACTATAGTCCCTCCCTTCTTAGGGACTACCTGAACTAGACTAGCCCATTTTGAGTCAAAAATAGAGTATATGATTCCTGCATCTAACAATTTCTGCACCTTCTACCTAAAAACATACTGCATAGAAGGGTTCAAATGACACTTATCCTGCACACTAGGCTTATGTCCCTCTTCTAAATGGGTACAGTGCATACAAAAGTCATGAATAATACCATGTAAATCGTCAATTCTATACCTGATAGTGTTTTTATGTCATTTCAAAACAACCAACAAGGCAGACAAATGACTTTCAGAAAGGTTATCATTGACTATGAAAGGACTCATCTCTTTATCAACTAGAAATTCATACTTGAGAGGATAGGGGAGGATTTTATGTTTAGGTTTCTTTACCTCGATAACCTTAGAGAGGTTACCTAAGTTGTAAGCCTTCCGTGTTTTGCTCTCTGTCCCCGATAAGAACTTCTCTATCTCATCCACTTCCTTTCTTCATGCACATGTCTCAGCATTAGTAGCGTTGTGGACATGGGCCAACTGCGCCGCGCGCACCCGTGCGTTGGTCTCGAGGCGGCGACACTTCTCCCACGAGACCTTAGTTTGCCAAAGCACATCATGGGCCGTTACTGATTGGTGAGGCATTGAAACCGGTGAAAGGTTGAATAAGCCTGCATTTGTGGAGTCGCCACAAATTTTTATGGAAAATTGGAACCGTTCGAATACGTCGTGTCATGTCAAGACACAAAGCAATGACATGAACACTAAGAACTCGTTACCCTTAGCATTCTATGTCTAGAATGACTCTCAAAGATGTCAATGGACACGGATGTCTATAGATAACTGGAGTAAGGGGTGAGGGTACGTATTAGGAAGCTCTTTAATTCGAATACCTAATCCCGCCCGCCTCGATAGCGGCCTCGTAATGGAAGGTGTCGTCGTGTCTCCCAATCAAACACATTTATATTCTCAACAAACAACTAGTTAGTGGTTAAGTCGAGGTCGATCCATGAGACGGTGTGCTTTGGGTTCTACGTCTATCTATCTCAATTTATGCTAGTGTCACAATTGATTTGGGTTGGAGTTGGTGAGTTTAAACTAATAGAAGCAATAAAGTAAAACAAGCAATCAATTAAGAGATGTAAACAATTGGCTAAAAGTGCTAGGATATCACGGGTTCATAGGGGATTCATGGGAGTTGATCATACAAACATATTCTCAAGTTATAAGCAAGCAATTATTGTTGTGGTGGGCTCGAGTTAGTCTATATCTTACAATCCCTAAGAAGATTTAGGTCTCGGAGCCGAATCGATTAGATTGTACAACACCTACAAGTCGACTTAGTCTCCTTCTATTCAACTTTATGCATGGTCTAATGAGGCTCAAGTTGGTTTATGTCTTACAAACTTCATTGAAAAGATAAGTGATGGGTAAAAAATGCAAGGATTCATAGGCTCACATTTCATCAAACATAACATGCGCAAAAGTTAAAATCACAACAAGCAAGCAATTTAATCGTGAAAACATATTAGCTTAAGCATGAATCATTCCCCATGTTTGTTTTCCCTAATTGCCCATTAATCCTAACTAAAAGACTATTCACTTATTATCAAGTTCAACATGCTAATAATGTTGTCAATCATATTAACAAAGCAAAACATGATGAATAAATGAAAGTGATTAACAATAATTAAACAAGAGTAAAAGGGAATTATACCTATGAAGATGATTTCAAATAATAAAGCAAAGAATAAAAGAAGAGAACTTTATTGATGGAGAGTTGTCAATTATCCAATAATAACCCAATAATCTTCAATTACCCAATAATAATAAACTGAACAATGATTAAGGAAAGATTAATGTGTAATTTTGTGGAATGATTGAGATTAATCTACTCTAATCTACTCCTAAACTAATCTAAGGAAGGTTTTTCTCCTCTAAGAGGGCTTATCCTCTTGATTATTACAAATGGAGTATATATAATGGTGCTTTACTAGGTTAAGTAAGGATAATTTAGTAAATAACAATGCTTAGTTTAAAAGTGGAGAAATGCAAGTCTTGCGAGGAGATGAGCATATCACGCTAGTGCTGTCACGATCCGCTCGGATCAAGGAGGGAGACGCTCGGATTGTGAGGTGAGGAGACGAGCGTCTTCTACTCGGGACGCTCGGATCATGAGAGGGGGAGACGAGCGTCTTCTGCTAAGCCGCTCGGATTGTTCCTCAGAGTGGTCCTTGCTTTGCCTCCTTTTGCATACTCCTTATTCTTGTGTTGTTGGTTTTCGTTCTTGCCTCCTCTTTCATACTAGTCCATCCTATATCATCAATAAGCTTCCAAATATGCACGGGAGGCGGTAATTCCGCCTAAATATCTTCCTTCCTACAAAACATAAGAAATGCACTAGGAAAGCAAAATAGAAAGCATTTGACGGATAAAATGGCTATGGAATGTTATAATAGTATGCAAAATAGGCTCAATTAGGGGACTAAATGTTTAGTTATTTAGACCATGTTAATACTCATCTTATGATATTAAAATTACAAATTAATTTAGTATAGTCTAAATCTACATGCATGCAAAAAAAAAAAATAACTAGAAGATGGTATAAAACCATCTTAAGACAAAAGTTCCTTACATTGGTATAAGGCAAAATATGGGTACTACAAAGGTCTCCTACCTTTGTAGTTCTTGAGCTATGAAACTATGGATGATCCTCCAAGAACACCAATTACCAATATAAGTAATCTCCTTTGGTGGCACCCAAGATTAACCCAAAATACTACTAAAATTAATAACTAGTTAATAGTAGTAGTAAACTTGTAATTAGTATATTTGATGTACTAATTAATACTATTACTTTGATAATATTATTAGTTGGTATTTATATGTGTTTTATATAAAATGATGAAGAAAAATAAGAAGGAAAAATTGGTCTATGGTAGTATGAAGAATTCGGCCATATGAAACAACAAAGACCAAATTTTTCCTTCAATTTTTCAACCCTTGAGATAGTGGAATAACATGGGTATTTATAGGAAATATGGGAGACAAATATGAGTGGAAAAATGCCATATAATGGACACTTGTTATGTCCTCATAAAACCGGTCCAAGTATACCAAATATGGCTCCATTTCGGTTTTCGACATTTGCCCCACAAATGCTTATAAGTCTTATATTTAATTATCTGACATAATTAAATATGAATTTAATTATTTAACACTTAAATAATACAAATTAACTGCCAATGACCATTTAACTATTAATTGGTCATAAGACTATTTATCAACATACAATCCCTTTTCTATAAAAGCTAAAACTTTTAAAGAGTTTTTATTGGCTCCTCATTTTTAGGGAGGGGGAAAAGCATGTTTAATTTCTTGCTAGGAACCCATGTTCATTCATTTCATTTTTAATTACCACCTTATAATTTTGACTCCTTAATTTTTATTTTAGTAAACTACACAAAACTATACATTATACATTCATACATACAAAACTATACAATTATACATACAAATCTAAATAATTGACAGTAAACTAACATGAGTAAAATTGAACGTTTAAAAAAAATTAGAAACTTAAAATTTCCATATACTGAGATTTTTTTGCTTATTTTGATTATTTGATACTATCTTTATAGGAATAAATGATTCATGACTTTATTAAGAAAACTGAAAAAAATGGAGGAAATGTACATTTAATATAGAAAAATCTATCCGAAATGAAGAAAAAACATCTAAATTAAAAATACTGGAAAATTTAGACTAAAAATCAAAGGTTGGATTTTTTACATTAGAAATATGAAATTTATAAATAACCTGCATACTTGAGAATCAAACTAAAATAAATCGGGAATAAGAATGGATGATAAGGGCATGAGAAATTATTCTTAGTAATTGGAGCGATTGATTCACTTTTGCACCAAAATTTGCTATAATCGGGCCTTTTTGCTAATCTCTAATTTTTTATTTCATCTCTCTATTTTTAAATACGGTTTTTCTATCCTATGCTCACTAGGCATAGGATAAAAAACCTAAAAAGGAAAGAATTAATGATGTTTTTCTTGTAAAGTGATAAGATATTGCAATTTTCCATAAAAACATCATTAATTCTTTCCCTTTTTTGTTTTCTTATCCTATGCCTAGTGGGCATAGGATAGAAAAATCCTTTTAAATAAGATAGATTTTTGGATATTTTCGATTGAAAGTTTGGCTCTCTGTTATTATTTTCATGAGGCCATCTTACGGCCGAAATAAAATGATGATGGAGTAGGTTGAGCACTATTTAGGTTTATTTAATGGGGCATTAATTTGTTATATAACATGGCTTACTACAAATCTCTCTCATATCTTTCTTTCAAAGAAAACATTGTGTATAGTTTTGGAGTTGGGTGTGACTCTGTGACTCTGTGGGCTAATCATATGGTTTATCTATCTAGCCGAATAAATCAGCCTAATACATATCACAAGTTTTCATGTAAGATTGATATATCCGCTTTAAATTTAAGACAAATAAGTAATTAGAATATACTCCGCAACAAAAACAGAATGTATAGAGAAAATAAATATATGGGTCTTATATGCACAATTGGGATGACATTTAACATGTTTTAATGTTAAGACGAATATACCCGTATAAAGGAAACTTATTGATTTGATATATCTTCAAGGTTAAAATTCATTTCATATAGTTTGATCATTTTCAGTAAATAACATTAAAATTAATTTCAGTTTGTAATAATCTTTGAAAAAAATAATAATTTATTTTCAGTAAGAAAAATTGGAGTCAAAATCATTTTCACCAAATTATAATTTATATATTTTTTATTTAATTTTATGTTGAATTATATTTGCATTATTTAATCAAAAATATTTACGAATATCAAGGTTTTTATAAACAGACCCGTACATTTTTTGTACGGGCATAAAACTAGTGTGTCAATATTACCCCATTTATCTAATTTTACAACCTCTTGTAAAATATAAATAGCTAATTAATTCCACCTCAAAACATATACACATATGGCATAAAATTAATTAATTACAATTAATTAATAAATTTTAATTTATTAATTTATTATTTAATATCACATAATTAAATAATAAAACTCCTTGTCCCGAGTTCGTAACCCGTCATCAAATAATACATTTACGTGACTAATTAAAAGTCAAATAATACAAGGAAATAATTACCTCGTATCTCATACAAACAATTAATTCATTCTATTTCGGCGTCATCCTATAGGTGTGACCTAAAGGGATTAGCTAATCACCGTCGTCATACGACAGTAATGTCAAACTCTAGTCAGCCAATCATTACCGATTAACGATGACCAACTGACAAATAAATAAATAAATCCCTGATATTCCTTTTACGAGATTTATTATGTAAACGCACTTATTATGGAGGACACTACTCCAACAATCTCCCACTTGTCCGACACAAGTGTGCGTTACCAATTCTCTTGTCCAATATTATCTCCCACTCAATGCAAGATGTCTTTCAGGTCGTTCTTGCACGTGATCATATCATAAAGTTGTTTCCTCGATCAGGAGAATGACTGTCTGACCGGATAATCTACTATAGATCGCATCCGAGCGTGGCCACGCATTCACAGTCATCTCTCCTCGAGTGGCTTTGAGATAAGATATGACTTAAAAGTATAATCCCGTTGACCTATTTTCTTCATTCGATACAGATCACAATGACCCAGTAAATGCTCATCGGCCTCCTTTTACGGTGCGACCTAGGACAAAAACCAAAGCCACCGGAAAACCGCACCAACTCAGACAAATAGTCACCCGTCTAAAGAATTGACTCAAAGGAATAAATAGAAATCCTTGCCACGACCTAGCAACAAAAGGACTCTATAAACGGTCACTGTCCGACAAATTGTCTCATAATATGCCTATGTAATCGACCAGTCATCACTATGACCATATCACAGTCGAACCTGTCATTTATCGCCTTACAATCTAGTCAATCCGAGACGTCACCTCATTAAGTAACTAGGGACAAAATACAATGTTAATCCAGTTTACTTTAATAGAGTTCGACTTTGTCACTACAATCTATTTGGATAAAACAAAGTATATAAAAATTTAGATATAAAACTGAATCCAACGATAAATGCAATTATCATATATGAAATAACAAATACAATATCTTAATTATTACATATCATATAATTTACAACAGTTTTGGCATTCGTCTCAATCCCATCGAAACTACATGACTATCATGTTTAGCTTGAGACAAAGGCTTGGTTAAAGGATCAGCGATGTTGTCAGCTGTCCCAACCTTACAAACTGTAATTTCTTTCCTTTCGATTAAATCTCTAATTACATGAAATTTCCTAAGTATGTGTCTAGACTTGTTACTAGACTTGGGCTCTTTTGCTTGAAAAATTGCCCCACTGTTATCACAATACAAAGTGATAGGATCCTCGGCGGTAGGAACTACCTTCAGTCCCTCGAAAAATTGCCTAATCCAAATAGCTTCCTTTGCAGTTTGAGAGGCTGGAGTGTACTCAGCTTCCATTGTAGAATCAGCAGTCACAGACTCCTTGAAACGTCTCCAGCAAACCGCCCCTCCATTCAACAAAAAGACAAAACCAGCCTGGGATTTCAAATCATCCCTATTGGTTTGGAAACTGGCATCCGTATAACCTCTTATACGGAATTCAGATTCTTCTCCGAACACTAAGAATGAATCTTTAGTCCTTCTCAAGTACTTTAGAATATTCTTGACGGCTATCCAGTGACTCTCACCTGGAGTTTTTTGAAAACGACCCGTCATACTCAAAGCATACGAGACGTCAGGACGAGAACACATCATAGCATACATGATCGATCTAACAGCGGAAGCATAGGGAATCGATTTCATGCGTTCAATATCCTTAGGCTCAGTAGGACACTGTGACTTACTCAAAGTGATCCCATTGCCCATAGGTAGAAAACCTCTCTTGAAGTTTTTCATATTGAATCGGTCAAGAATCTTATCGATATAGGCTTCTTGACTCAATGCTAATATCCTTTTGGATCTATCCCTATAGATCTGGATACCCAAGATGCGTTGAGCTTCTCCCAAATCTTTCATTTGGAAGTGATTTCCCAACCACTTCTTAACAGAAGCAAGCATATCAACATCATTCCCAATGCGTAATATGTCGTCCACATAAAGAAGTAAGAAAACAACTTTACTCTCACTAAACTTCATGTATAAACATGGTTCCTCAACACTTCGAGAAAAACCATTCTGTTTAATAACATTGTCAAACCGATGATTCCAACTCCTAGACGCTTGCTTAAGACCAAAAATGGATCTCTTAAGTTTGCATACTTTGTTAGGATTTTTAGAATCCACAAAACCTTCAGGTTGAGTCATAAACACTTCCTATTCCAGAAAACGCGTTCAGGAAGGCGGTTTTGACATCCATTTGCCATATCTCATAATCATGAAATGCAGCAATCGCTAACATTATCCGAACAGATCTAAGCCTAGCAACTGGTGCAAAAGTCTCATCATAGTGTAAACCACGAATTTGGGTGAAACCTTTTGCCACCAATCTAGCTTTGTAGACATCTTTATGTCCATCCATGCCGATTTTAATCTTAAATATCCACTTACACTGAAGAGGTTGAACATCTTTAGGTAAGTCAACCAGGTCCCACACCTGATTATCGTACATGGAATCCATTTCAGATTGCATGGCCTCGAGCCATAGTTTTGAGTCAGAACTAGTAATAGCTGCTTTGTAGGTTTTAGGTTCATCACTTTCTAAAAGCAAAACCTCATAGTCACCATCTTCTTCGATAACACCAAGGTATCTATTAGGCTGGTGACTCACCCTTCCTGACCTTCTAGGTTCAGATGGAACCGATTCAGACGTAGAAGGAACATCTTCCTGTACTATCATTTCAGTTTGAGGCTCTTGAACTTCATCAAGTTCAAATTTTCTCCCACTCTATCTTCTAAAAATAAACTCCTTTTCTAGAAAGACATCTTCACGAGCAACAAACACTTTATTCTCGTTACTATTGTAGAAGTAATATCCACAAGTTTCCTTAGGATAGCCTACAAAAATACATTTTTCATCGTCAGACTTGCTCTTGACATAAGCATCACAACCCCACACTTTCATGTATCGCATATTTGGGACTTTCCCTTTCCATATCTCATATAGAGTTTAGTCAGTTGCTTTAGTGGGACTTTTATTAAGTGATTGTACAGCAGATAAAATGGCAAATCCCCAGAATGACTTAGGTAACTCTGTTTGACTCATCATCGATCGAACCATATCTAATAAAGTTCGATTCCTCCTTTCAGCCACACCATTTAATTGTGGTGTGCTAGGAGGAGTTAACTGAGATACAATACCGCAGTTTTTAAGGCGATCTTTAAAGTCATTGCTTAAATATTCTCCACCACGATCTGATCGTAATGCTTTAATCTTCTTATTTAATTGGTTTTCTACTTCATTCTGAAACTCTTTGAACTTATCAAAAGCTTCACTTTTATACCTCATTAAGTAGATATACCCATATCTACTCATGTCATCGGTAAAAATAATGAAATAGTCATAATTACCTCTAGCAGTGACTGTCATTGGGCCACATACATCGGTATGTATTAAACACAATAACTCACTAGCTCGAGATCATTTTCCTTGAAAAGGTGAACGAGTCATCTTGCCAAGTAGACAAGATTCGCATGTACCAAATGATTCGAAATCAAAAGGTTTAATTACACCAGTCGACACTAGTCTTTTAATGCGCTTCTCGTTGATGTGTCCTAATCGACAGTGCCATAAATAAGATTGATCGGGATCACCTGTTTTGAGTCTTTTATTATCTAAATGATAAACATCGTTGCAGGTATCTAGAATATAAATTCCATTGATCGAAATAGTTTGGCTATATACAATCCCATTAAGGGAAACAGTACAACACTTGTCTTTAATTACAAAAGAAAACCCTTCAGTGTCTAACACGGATAAGGATATTATATTTCTAGATAGCGTTGGTACAAAATAACAATTATTAAGATGCAACTGGATTCCTGAAGCTAAACTAAGTACATAAGTTCCTACTGAGACGGCAGCTACTTTAGACCCGTTTTCCATTCGGAGATCGACATCACCCTTGTTTAGTTTTCTTATGCTTTTTAGGCCCTGCAAATGATTACACAAGTAAGAACCACAACCAGTAACTAATACCCAAGTTGTATTTGAAGCATAATTTATGTCTATCATAAAAGATTCGGTTAAGAAATTACATGTCGGCTTCAAAATGCCAGCTTTTATGTCATCCAGGTACTTTGTACAATTACGTCTCCAATGTCCCTTGTTATTACAATAATTACAAGTGTCTTTAAGAGGATTACCGTTTATAGGTTTAGGCTTGGTAGAGCAATTCATAATTGCTTTACCTTTGCCCTCCACCTGAACGGGCTTCTTACATGCGTTCCTCTTAAACTGCTTCTTCCCCTTCACGTTAATTGCAAGCACATATTTCCCCGTGCTCCCACTCAATCCCATGTCCTTCTCTGCTTGCACAAGCAGAGAATGGAGCTCATGTAAACTCTTTTTCATGTTCGTCATATTGTAATTTACCCTGAATTGGGTAAATCTCTTGACGTGCGAGAGAGAGTGGAGCACTCGGTCCACCACAAGTTCGTCGGGGATTTTACATCCCAACCCCTATAAAGTTTCCACGTACTCAATCATTTTAAGTACGTGTGAATTTACAGGTTGACCATCTTTGAGGTTAGCCTCAAAGAAACGAACTGCGGTGTCATACTTAATTATTCTCGGGGCTTGAGAAAACATAGTAGAAAGCCTCGAGAATACTTCATGTGCATCGCGAAACTTGACACATTGCCTTTGTAAAGTAGGATCCATTGAGAAAATCAAAACATTTTTAATTGCAGCGGATTCCTTTTGATAATTTGAAAAAGCCTCTCTTACATCGGCAGTGGCCCTAGTACTAGGCGAAGGGGGAGAGGGATCGACAAGGTAGCGTAATTTGCCATCACCTGCGGCAGCTAATCGAAGTTGTTCCTCCCAATCTTTAAAATTACTACCGTCGTCTTTTAATACATATTTGTCCATAAAAGAACGTAGCCATGAATCTCTAGCTATGGTGACGGTTTCACTAGTAGAAGTCATCATGATTACTACAAAGGAAATAATGGAAAGATTAACATTTATCGTCTAGAAATATTTAACTTGTGAAACTATTTAACAAGTTCTCATTTATATAATGATCTCCCACTGAATTATATAAATGATTCCAAGATCCAATTTTATATAAACACGGGCACGGTGGACTGATTCAACCCATATTTATATAAATTTGGTGAGTCAACATTTTGACTGATTCTACTACTAGAACTCTTGGTTGACGGATTTTCTTAAAGTCTATCTTTTAGCCCCAGAAATAAATATGGGCACGGTGGACCGATTCAAAACCCATATTTATCCCGTTGAGTCCAACCAATTTTCACGAATAATAACCTTTATTACCCTACTTACCCAACGTAAAAAGAGTGTACCTCGGTGATCCGAACCTACCTCTAATGAAGAAGGGATTCATAGGTGCTATTATTTGGTAAGGCTTAATCTCAATTTTAAACAAATGTGAGAGATCTTATCAATTTAATTGTCTATCACCTTTAAGTGAACAAAATTAGTGAATGCTAGACGATTAAATCGATAGCAACAAAAATAAAACATGTACTGACGATTTGGCATGAATGCATATAAGAATTAAAATAAACAAGTCCTAATATGGCCACCTAGTTAATCTAATTAACTAAAATTATTACACTTCGGAAACCAACTCCTTGGTCCCTTGAGTCTTCATAAATTGGCCTCCTTGTGTAGGATTTCGGAACGCCTTTCCGAAAACACCGTCTTCATGAAAACTCCGTCTTTAGATGCTTCATCTAATTACTAATAATTAAATTAAATAACAATACCCTATTATACAATTTGTAATAAAATTAAAATAAAACTATTAATTAATTACAAATTAGGCGATACGAAATCGCAATTAATTACAAAACAAGTCGATATTCCCTTACATTACGGGAAATTCCAACTTCTACCTATGGCCATATTAGGAAAAATTACATAATTATTATGCTAAAAATCATTCATCTAAATGAATAATAAAATGCATTATGGAAAATGGCATGCCAAATCGTCTAACTTACCAACAACGATCATTTGAGCTTGCTTTGACGGACTTTTTACCAATAAAAATTCATAAACAATTCTTAAAACAATTTCAAGACTTAATCATCATACTAATCTGGTCTAATATCAAAATAATTATTCTCAACAATTATCTTGAATTTATATGGGAATTAAAACACAATTATGACAAAAATGATATAATAATTCACAATTATCATACAAAAATTCGATTTAATTTAAACATTTATGGAAAAATAATTTTAAAGCCGTGAACATTCTGGTCTTACACCAAAAATGCCATGCAAGTGAAAAATTTTGTTTTTAAAATTTATTTAAAAACGATTTCACAATTTAATCACTAAAGCGACAATTTTTACGATTTAATTCTAAATCAAACCATAAAAATTGAAATGACTCAAAAGAAAATTTTGTACATTTTGGAACAATTTCCAGGAGCTAAAAATTTAAAAATTTTGAGCCCTAAAATTAAATCAATATTTATTTGCAAAATAACCATTATTTACCAATTTTTATCAAATAAAAATCAATAAACTACCTAAATTAATCACATTAATTTAAAGTGCCTATTTTATCTCATAAATAGAACATGCATGTGGTTATTTCTACATAAATATTCATAAAGTTAACATGCAATCAATTTTAATTAACTCTTAATTAATTTTAATGCATTTTACTCAATTTTATGCCATTTTAAGTTATAAAAAAAGTGGAAAAATTTAACAAAAATCAAATTTTCATCCCATATCATCCTAAGACCAGATTATTAACATTCAATACCATATTATGTGATAAAACTAATTTTAATAACATAATATCAATTTTATCAATTTATCTCATAAATTACTAAAATCGTCTTAAGACAACATGCATGTATTTAACAATGCTCTGATACCACTTGTTTAGTTATTTAGACCATGTTAATACTCATCTTATGATATTAAAATTACAAATTAATTTAATATGGTCTAAATCTACATGCATGCAAAAAAAAATAACTAGAAGATGGTATAAAACCATCTTAAGACAAAACTTCCTTACATTGGTATAAGGCAAAATATGGGCACTACAAAGGTCTCCTACCTTTATATTTCTTGAGCTATGAAACTATGGATGATCCTCCAAGAACACCAATTACCAATATAGGTAATCTCCTTTGGTGGCACCCAAGATTATCCCAAAATACTACTAAAATTAATAACTAGTTAATAGTAGTAGTAAACTTGTAATTAGTATATTTGATGTACTAATTAATATTATTACTTTGATAATATTATTAGTTGGTATTTATATGTGTTTTATATAAAATGATGAAGAAAAATAAGAAGGAAAAATTGGTCTATGGTAGTATGAAGAATTCGGCCAAAAGAAACAACAAAAACCAAATTTTTCCTTCAATTTTTCAACCCTTGAAATAGTGGAATAACATGGGTATTTATAGGGAAAATGGGAGACAAATATGAGTGGCAAAATGCCACATAATCGACACTTGTTATGTCCTCATAAAATCGGTCCAAGTGGACCAAATATGGCTCCATTTCGGTTTTCGACATTTGCTCCACAAATGCTTATAAGTCTTATATTTAATATCTTACATAATTAAATATTAATTTAATTATTTAACACTTAAATAATACAAATTAACTATCAATGACCATTTAACTATTAAGTGGTCATAAGACTATTTTATCAACATACAATGTGTCAATATTACCCCATTTAGCTAATTTTACAACCTCTTGTAAAATATAAATAGCTAATTAATTCCACCTCAAAATATATACACATATCGCATAAAATTAATTAATTAACAATTAATTAATAAATTTTAATTTATTAATTTATTATTTAATAACACATAATTAAATAATAAAACTCCTTGTCCCGAGTTCGTAACCCGTCATCAAATAATACATTTACGTGACTAATTAAAAGCCAAATAATACAAGGAATTAATTATCTTGTATCTCATACAAACAATTAATTCATTCTATTTGGGCGTCATCCTATAGGTGTGACCTAAAGGGATCAGCTGATCACCGTCGTCACACGACAGTAATGTCAAACTCTAGTCAGCCAATCATTACCGAGTAACGATGACCAGCTGACAAATAAATAAATAAATCCTTGATATTCCTTTTACGAGATTTATTATGTAAGCGCACTTATTGTGGAGGACACTACTCCAACACTAAATGTGAGAAATTAAGAGTCACATCACCTCTACTAATGATTAGGGAAATTATTCATAGTTGATATGTCGTTGATGTAATGCATGCAATGCAACGAACAATAAATTGATCCTAGCATGTGAAATTAGACTATGTCGGTGAACACGTGTTTTAGCAAACAATTAGATTGAAGTTGGTGTTAGATTAAATTACATGTGAAAGCCAAGTAAATAAATTATACACAATAAATAAAATTACAATAATCAAAATTACAATAATTACAAGGATTATTTGATCTATGTCAAAAGCACGCTCAAAAACGGGATTTCGAAGAAGAAAATAAAAGAAAGAACAAAACTAGAAATCAAAGTATGAAAATACGGCAGATTAGGGGTGGTAATACGATTAATAGTTGATTTAAACCGTAATTAGAAGCTACGTCAAAGCGAGAAAGAGTTCAAGGACAGAAACCAACACAGAATAGGCGCAGCATCTGCTGCGTCCTCTAGAAGAGGCACAGCTCTTCCTGCGTCTGTTCTAGAGCTGGGCTCTGGCTCTGGAAGAGGCACAGCTCTTCCTGCGGATTGTTATCGTTCATTGGTAAATTTAAGATCGATTATTGATATTATACTCAAGTGGAAGTGATTTAACAGGTTACATACTAATATCGTCACAAGTCAGATTAAAGACTAAGTTTAAATAAATTATTTTAGCGATTTGCGTAATTATAATCATACAATGTCAGATTTGTAAAGGTCGAAACTTTAAACTTGAAAACGGAATTAACTTGATGAACTGAAATCAAATTAAAAACTATGTACGAAAGACGAACACTAAAGACTCGATAGGGGAAAATCGAACCTTTAAAATCCGGGTTTGAATAAGATGACGAAAACCCGCAAATATTGAGTTATAAGGGATTTAGGTAAAATTAAGCATTATAATTTAAAAGGGACTGTTAAAACATGATTTATATATTGGCATGACATAGAAAACAAAGAAAATAGAAAGAAAATAGAAAATTGCAGAAGGTCGAGGAAGAAGTAGAAGAGCAGAAGCAGCGGCAGCGGCAGCCTCTAGAAAAGGCGGAGCAAGTGCTGCGACTGCTACGTTTCTTCTCGACGTCAGACCTCTGCTGTTTTATAGAAACGGTTTTAAAAGATTGATTTAAAGACAGTTTTTGAACGTGCTTTTGATATAAACTGATAGGCTATCGCACACCTATGCAAAGATAATATTTATACCCTAGACAACAAATGAATGTAGTACTTAGGGGTCGAACCCAAAGGAGACGGGAGTTATTAATTAATTATTATAAATTGAATTTTACTTTGGTAGATTAACGGTTGATTGATTGGTTTGGTTTGATGTAATGATAAAACAATAATAAAGAAAATGTCTAGGGAGGTCGGGTCACGCATGCTAATTATGTAAATGCTCATGTCAAGTTAGGAAGTTGATTTTACGATAAATGTTTAGGCTTAAAGACACCCACCTTACGATATTAGTGTCAACCATAGACCGGGTCCTAGAGAAACTCTCGTCCATGACTAGGTCGTCCTACTACACATGCTTAGTCTAATTCAATTTCGTGCCTCTCGACTTTAGAACGAATGAACAAACTTAATCGATGAATAAGGCCTTTAAACATAGATTAAACATTATGGTGCAAACATGTGATAGAAACAATTATACAATATTAACTTATCCTTATTTTGACATTTACATATTACTTAATCATGCATGGCTTCCTTGATTCCCTAGACAAAGGTAAATTATTTTAACATTGTGAAAATATAAACTAAAATAATGCTAAATGAAATGATAAATAACATAATTAAAATAAAGATAGAATTACCTTGAATGGAAATAGAAGAACAATTGCAAATGGAAATAACTTGGAAATAACTTAGAATAAATCTTGAACTTGATAATAGAAATGTTGTAACAAACTAATACAAGCTAAACTAAACTAAACTAAACTACTAATATTTAGAGAGAATTTTGGAATAAAAATATATGTCAATGGTGTAAAGGGTGTGTGAGATTAGCACCCCTTTTATAGGAAATAAGGGAGTAAACTTTGTAGAGGAATCCCAAAATGGCATCCTAAGCACACTCTTAATTTTCTTTCAATTCTTGAGTAATTGCCAAAAGGAATCTCATGCAAATTCTTAATGTCTCTTTAATCACATGGTTAAATGTGATATTAGCATCCAAAACTTCTTAGCATCCAATATTTTCCACCATAATTTGGACTTTGAATTTGGGCTTGACTTGCATATTGACTTTGCTTGCATTTTCATTTTGATCCAACACTTTTCTTCATGCAAAATCCATGCACTTCCAACACTTAGTCCAATCTTGCTCTCATACTTAGCCTTGCTTCTAGTGTTGGCACATTTTATAGTACTTTAGCTCATTTTCCTACAAAACACACTTGAGCACACAATTGCACTAGAAACACAATATTAGCTTAAAAACACGTTGATAAGTGCTAAATGATATGTAAAATCAAACTAATATAAGGGGTTAAAATGTGTAAAATATGCACTTATCAAACTCCCCCAAGCTAAGTCCTTGCTTGTCCTCAAGTAAGATCATCCCAACATTGCAAATCACAAGTAGCTAACAAGCAATCGATTCAAATCCCGAAACAACATGGGCATAAGGATAAGCAAAATCATGGATGAGATTTACATGGCGGCGTAGCGTAGAAGATTTCAAGTAAACTTTTCGGCTCTTGCATGATCTTTTGACTTTCGGACTCTCACGGTCCACTCATAACTCAATTTTGTGTAAAAGGTCATTTTGTGATTAATCGCTCAACAATCCTCGACTCATGAGAGTGTGCCCGCAATCTAATATGGTAATCAATCAAATCATAAGCCAAAACAATCAAATGCAAGCAAAATGTGAAGCCAAAGGGTAAGAAGAAGGCTTTATTGTGATATGGGACATAAGGGGGACAAATGATTATGGATATGTGGAGCTAATGTTAAGCTAGCAACAAAACCATGTGAAAATGCTCATTCCAACCCAAAATAACCCAATTAGAAGACAAATGACTTCTTACATTACAAACCTTAAGAATTTCTCCAAAATATATAATTAACCATATGAGAAATCTTAACTTCTTCTTCTTCTACCACTTATTATTAACATCAACTTCATCAAACAAATTTTTTCTTTTTTTTTTTTTTTTTTTCTCATCCCTTTTTTTTCATTTTTTCTTTTTCATTTTTTTTTCTCATCCTTTCTTTCATAGCACAACCGGAAAACAATGACATCCGGCAAACAAAATCACAATGACATAAATTTTAAAGAACATCCCAATTTTGAGCATCCCATCACCAAAAGACATAGCTACTAGCTTTAACAAGGGTAGGCTATTTTTAATGTAGCTAAGGAATAAGAACATGTGAAGAGGGCTAGAAAATGGGCAAATTTATCAATGTGAATTTGGCTTCAAAAATGCATAGCAAAATGAAAGTAATGCTTAAAAGAGATGAAAAGAAGACCATACTTGTGCGTTTTGATGTAACACATACCATAAGGAGACCTATCACTCACCTAAGTGAGACCAAATAAAGATGAAATGGCCTTTAAGGAAGTTCTACCTTACCAATTTTGTAGCTTGCTGAAAGTCAAGATCAAGCCTACTGGGTTTAATTTTCATCTTCCACCTACTATGTCAAGACATCACCATGCATGCTAAATCCCGTCAAACATAGTGAATCAAAAACTATCAAGCTAAACATGAGATAAACAAGGGGCATAAGTAGGACAAGCAAAGAATTAGAAGCAAAAATTCACACAAATTTTTTAAAAATTCTCACTAAATCTATACTAACTAAATGCAAACTAACTAATATGCGAATGCAATCTCCCCCCAAGCTAAACATAACATTGTCCTCAATGTGCCAGCAATCAAATTACCTAACTAAACCATAAAAATGGTGCAAAGCACATAAACAAGAAGGACAAGAGGTCATATTTAATGGGTTGCGATAAATAAACTAAAGTGCAAAACAAAAAAACTTACTAGACTAACGAGCCTCCCCCAAGCTAGCATAAACATTGGGGGATTCCTCCATTCAGCATCGCATAAAAAAAAATGGGTCAAAAGTCTGGTGGGTACTTTGTCATTGATGCTAATAGAGGTTTTTGGAGGTGATTTGATTGAAAAATGAAGAAAAAATAGAGATAAGAAGTACCGTCCCTTGCTTTTGTAGCATATAGAAAAGATTAGCATATCCCGTCTTTTTATTAAAATGCGTAATAAGGAAGAAAGTCACGACCTCGATCGGGGTGGTCAACCCCGATCCCCGATCGGGGTTGACCGTTGACTTTTTTTTTAATTTTTTTTTTTAATTTTTTTTTTGAAGAAACGAAAATGTTACGACCCCAAACGGGGTTACAACATAGGGTAGTATGCTATCCTTCAAAACGCCTCTTCTCCTCTTCAAACACCTACAAGTCACAACTCAAAATAGCTAATTAGTCTAAAATTTATTCCTAATTCTAATAAAACATGAAATTGCGTAAAAAGTGAAATAAAAACAAACTATTTTTTTTCTAATGGATCCTCCATCGTCTTCTAAAAAGCACGTCAATGCCCTTAGAAGTCTATCGTATATCTGCGCATGAGCAACATGAAAACATATGTAAGCAATTGATAAGATTAAAACATGAAAGAGCAAGGGTAAAAATTTATAAATCTTATCGATGGGCGCAAGAGAGATTTCAAATAGTACCACCGTATCACTCCACTCGTCAGCAAGAGATGGAACATCATGCTTAAGACCATAAAATAAATCGTTAGAGCCCAAATTATAATCATAAATGGTCTCAAATGGGTGGTAAGTAGAATGAACGAGGAGAGGATCATCAAAAATGGGAGGTTTATCCCACTTAATTTCCATATCAAAATCACTTAGCCGTCTATCTTTCTCGAATGGATCAACAACATCCTCTACAAATGGTTTGCCAAGTGGGTCAAAAGACTCGGGAGAAACCTCATTAGAATCACAAGGAATCTCGACAAATTCATTTGTAGAAGGTGACTTATCTACTATGGGGTTAATGTCATCAACATGAGTCTCTACATTTTCTATTTGAATGACACTAGGGGAGATTTTAAAAGATAAAATCGGACCATCATCATCATCCAATAAATCAAAATCATTAGATTGAAAAGACTCACATTGGGGAGGTGAAAAAGCAAAATGAGAGAAGATAGGCTCACGTCATCTCGGTTTCTCTTGAGAATTTTTTCCCAAACGAGCCGGTAACACTTTAAGCTCCTCTTTGATGCGCCAATAATGGAATTGGCGTGCTAATTCTCGACATTCGGAAGCCATGAAATTTAAGAAATTCCAAAGTTTCGGCCCAATCATGTTGTAGAGATTCCCATTACTCAATTTTAGAGCCAATCCATGGGTCTCGGAATCCATGCCGCCAAGCACAAAATGACCCAAGTAATTCCCATCAAGGACATGTCCAAAGGAGATGAGACTATTGCAAAAGTAGTAGAATCGGTCAAGATAGTTAGGAAAAGGCTCATCTTGGAGTTGTGGGATGAATTCGTAACTCATTATGAAAGGCCAATAGCTTTATCACCTACAAGAATAGGCACTAAAACTACAAGAAAACGGTGAGAATATCCCGAGGAACAAGTGTTCCCCAAGACAAAATAAAATAAGATAAAATTCAACAACTAATAAAAAACAAAACCGTCTCCTCGGCAACGGCGCCAAAATTTGATAGGCTATCGCACACCTATGCAAAGATAATATTTATACCCTAGACAACAAATGAATGTAGTACTTAGGGGTCGAACCCAAAGGAGACGAGAGTTATTAATTAATTGTTATGGATTCAATTTTACTTTGGTAGATTAACGGTTGATGTATTGGTTTGGTTTGATGTAATGATAAAACAATAATAAAGAAAATGTCTAGGGAGGTCGGGTCACGCATGCTAATTATGTAAATGCTCATGTCAAGTTAGGAAGTTGATTTTACGATAAATGTTTAGGCTTAAAGACACTCACCTTACGATATTAGTGTCAACCATAGACCGGGTCCTAGAGAAACTCTCGTCCATGACTAGGTCGTCCTACTACACATGCTTAGTGTAATTCAGTTCCGTGCCTCTCGACTTTAGTACGAATGAACAAACTTAATCGATGAATAAGGCCTTTAAACATAGATTAAACATTATGGTGCAAACATGTTATAGAAACAATTATAAAATATTAACTTATCCTTATTTTGACATTTACATATTACTTAATCATGCATGGCTTCCTTGATTCCCTAGACAAAGGTAAATTATTCTAACATTGTGAAAATATAAACTAAAATAATGCTAAATGAAATGATAAATAACATAATTGAAATAAAGATAGAATCACCTTGAATGAAAATAGAAGAACAATTGCAAATGGAAATAACTTGGAAATAACTTAGAATAAATCTTGAACTTGATAATAGAAATGTTGTAACAAACTAATACAAGCTAAACTAAACTAAACTAAACTACTAATATTTAGAGAGAATTTTGGAATAAAAATATATGTCAATGGTGTAAAGGGTGTGTGAGATTAGCACCCCTTATATAGGAAATAAGGGAGTAAACTTTGTAGAGGAATCCCAAAATGGCATCCTAAGCACACTCTTAATTTTCTTTCAATTCTTGAGTAATTGCCAAAAGGAATCTCATGCAAATTCTTAATGTCTCTTTAATCACATGGTTAAATGTGATATTAGCATCCAAAGCTTCTTAGCATCCAATATTTTCCACCATAATTTGGACTTTGAATTTGGGCTTGACTTGCATATTGACTTTGCTTGCATTTTCATTTTGATCCAACACTTTCTTCATGCAAAATCCATGCACTTCCAACACTTAGTCCAATCTTGCTCTCATACTTAGCCTTGCTTCTAGTGTTGGCACATTTTATAGTACTTTAACTCATTTAGCTCATTTTCCTACAAAACACACTTGAGCACACAATTGCACTAGAAACACAATATTCGCTTAAAAACACGTTGATAAGTGCTAAATGATATGTAAAATCAAACTAATATAAGGGGTTAAAATGTGTAAAATATGCACGTATCATAAACCTTATACTAGATGATATAAAATAAAAGTACAATAAATAAATGGGATTTACACCCTAAGACTTACATGTTTGACGAAATGATATTGACTAAATTTATCATTTTAGTGATTGCTCGACTCGAATATGCGTGGAAGGTGCCTTTTTTAAAGGATTTATATTAATTGATTAGGTTGATTAAAGTGGAGTTAGTCAAATTGGTCGGTCTATGCACCGTGACTGGGACTCAGAATGATCTGAGCTTACGTGGTCGATTGATCAAGCTCGTAGGCATAGAAAGCAATAGCGTGGTCTAGAATGCAAAGAGAGAGAAAGAAGGGGTGGAACACTCGCGTGCCAAATACGGAGACCAAAGGTCTCTATTTATACTAAACCTATGGAGGAGTTTAGGAATGACATAGATACGGAAACAAATCACGGAAATTTTCTGGAAAGCATGGAAATAGGGCTGGGGATGAGGCGCAGCAGCCACTGCGACCTTTGGAAGAGGCGCAACACCTGCTGCGTAATTTTCCCAGAGGTTTCCTCCTCAGCAAGAAAGATTTCCGCGTTTTTTTATGGAATTTCGGTAGATATGCACTTCCTTATTCCGTGAAACACAATATGCGGAAGATATTTCCTTAAAGATATTAAATTTAATTAGGAATGAATGTCCAGATAATTCTAGAACACTCCGGAATATTCCAACTTAGCATTTAAACGGTTTTTAGAAAATGAAGCGGTTTTTTACCCGGACTCCAAATGAACTTTAATGTCAAAACGACGGTATCGGCGCGTAGATGACGACCATGAGGTTGACTCGAGTTTGAGCTATCACTTGTCGATGAACTTACGAACTGTCATAAATCGATCCGCATATCAAACATGCGGCCCAATCATCACTATGTGGTTGACGGAAGGTGAAAAATGATGTATCTACAGAGCCCCCACTTTGACTGAGGCTTGGAAAGGCGAAAGTCAAAGTATAACCATCAGGTAAATCGAAGATTACAACCTGACGACTATGGCGACGCGAGGCGGCTCAAGGGGTCTCAACAAATGCACTAATGGAAAAAACCCCTATTGCGTCTGTAATACTCCGTATTTATAAGTCTTGGGGTACTCTATCGAGTAGGCCTTACTCTGTCGAGTAAGGGTAAGTTGCGTTTTAGAAAAGTTTCTGACCTGTTGGGTACTCGATCGAGTAACTAGGGTACTCGATCGAGTAAGGGGGTACTCGATCGAGTACCTCGGGTACTCGATCGAGTGTCTGGTTTTACGGGGAGTTTTCTCGGGTTTTGTTAATTATGCGATTAAGGTATATAAGCTTTGTCGTCATTATTCTAAATCACTTTTGCAAAACCTAAATTACTGTTTAAGAGAGAAAGCAAGCAAGTTCTTCATCCTAATCGCATTATTAGCAATCCCCGGAGTTTGGAAGGTCAGTTCTTAGCGTTGATTATCCCGTTGAGTTCCTTGCGTTAAAGGTAAGATCTATGTACCCTTTTTGTTGTCTTTCCTTTATTTTGGTTAAACCCTAATTAAGAGATTTGGGGGTTTATGTGTAGTATGTGATTTGGTAGCCTTTATATGTTGTATGATAGGAGGAGGGTTCATAGAGGAAGCTTTTTGATACAGCAATAGAGACCGTCTGACAGTGTGCTTTCCTGGTAGGATTTCCTACTCAGTATTAGTCCCATAATGGGATATTGGTTGATGTGTTGTGATTGGTTGTTTGATATAGTAATTGTATTGTGATTGTGGTTGTGATCGTTGTCTATGGTTCGCGAGGCGTGGCCTCGACTGAATGGGGTCACTTGCGGGAGTGGCTTCACGCCCTAGTTTCGCCTTCTGTGGAACCCTCCACGGAAGGGATGTGCACATTAATGGACAGGGTTATCGCTCACTATGTGGAGCGGGGATTTGGTGGGTACGGCTGCGGTCCCCCACTAGCAGGGCTGGTCTAGTGGACAGTCAGTGACTGAGATGATTGGATTTGGTGTGATTATGTGCGTGTGACAGTTAAGCTATCTGTTTATCTTATTGTTAATATATATTGAATTGTGTGATTAGTACTGACCCCGGTGTTGTTTTGTAAACCTGCGGTGATCCATTCGGGGATGGTGAGCAGATGTTGAGCAGGTATTGAGATGAGTACTGGGATAGCTGGGATTGCCACGACATGATGATAAGAGTCTTCCGCTGTAGCTTATTAGTTATTTACATTTCAGTTAGAACAGTCAGTTTGAGAACATGTATTACACATTTGGTTTGGTTTTGAGAATTGTAACTCTTCGCTAAGTATTTATATTTAAACGTTGTTTCTTCATTGTTTATTTGATTATCATTGCCTCGGGTAACCGAGATGGTAATGTCTTCATACCTGAGTGGTCCTGGTAAGGCAATTAGAGTATGGGGGTGTTACAAATGGTATCAGAGCGACGATCCTGAAACCTGTAACCAATGAACCTAATGAACATAGGGAGTCAATTAAAATGAACCAGGGGTAAAAGTTGTAGGAGCTAATGCAAAGGATTGGGAGACGTCCTAAAGTCGTGAACTTGCCCTACAATTTTGAACCGGTCACATGGGGGGTGTATGTCAAGGTCGTATGTGTTGTTTGGTTAGCTTGTGTAAGAATGTGATGAAGTGTGTGTAATTGTTGGATGTTTGAAGTAGAAAGTTGAAAATGTGAAAGAAAGGTTAATGATATATGTAGACTTGTTATTGGAGTGATAACATGTTGGATGTTTATAAGGTGGCATTTAATAACATGATATAATGATCTCGTAGATCGTACGAAAGGATGCGTAGCATTATATGCTAAGTTATGATATAATATGTGGTTTTATAAAGTTTTTAGCATGTTAGCATATGATATAGCATGCGGGTAGCGTTTCTGAGTTAGCATGACTCGATCGAGTGGGACTGACTCGATCGGGTGGGTTTTTGACGATTTTGAGTCCAGAATCGTGTTTTTGGGCACTCGATCTAGTACCTCGGGCACTCGATCGAGTAGGGGGTCACTCGATCGAGTAGCCTAGCTACTCGGTCGAGTATGTTAGAGGTCAGAAGGTCTGTTGGAGGTCTGATGTTGGGGCACTCGATCGAGTATGTTGGGCACTCGATCGAGTAGCCCGTTACTCGATCGAGTATGTTTGGGAACTCGATCGAGTAGGGGTCTGGGCAGCGTGTTTTCTTGTTTTGAGGTTTTGGCGCGTATGTTTAGTTCCACCCCTTTTTCTATGATAGTTTCAAGATGCCGCCCAAGAAGACTGCTTTGTATGCGAGAGCTGAGCTTATGAACATAGATGACATCGTTAAGATGTTGGAGCATCAGGATGCTCTCACTGAGGCTTTAAAGACTGTGGGGAAAGATAAGGATAAGAATAAGGAGAAGGAGGTTGATCATTCTAAAATCAGCCTCTATATAGCGAGGTTTAAGCCGAAAGAGTATAAGGGAGTTGGGGAGCCTAACCTTCTCGATAGTTGGCTTAGAGAGATGGAGAACATACTAGATTTGGTTCACTGTCCTGATAGGATGAGAGTGGAACAGGCTGCGTTCTATCTGAGGGAGGCAGCTGGCAAGTGGTGGGATACAGTGAAAGTGAGTGCTAAGGAGATATATACAAACCAAGGCTTACCTGCTATACCTTGGGAGGAGTTTCGTAGGGCTGTGAGAAAGGAGTTTGTACCGGAGCATGTGAGGAGTAAGTTGAGAGAAGAGTTTGACAGTTTTAAGATAACCGCTGAGATGTCTGTGGCCGAGTACTACAGGCAATTCAATGAGAAGTCTCGGTATGCTGAGGATATGGGTTTGAGTGAGGAGAACCTGGCGTTAAGGTTTGAGAGGGGGTTGACCCCTAAGATTATGGATAAGTTACCCGTGGGGATCCTTACTGATGTTAAGGAAGCTTATGAGAGGGCTGGGAGAGCTGAGAGATTGGTGGAGATGGCTCATGAGAGGTTAGGTGGTGAGAAAAGGAAGTCTGAGAGCGAGGGTGGGGGCCAGTCTAATCACAAGAAAGGCAACCACAGTCAGTCTAAGGGGTTTTCTTCTGGGTCAGGGTTCAGTGCTGGAGCTTCCTTTGGGCGCGGCCGGGGAAGTGTTAGTGGTAGTTGGGGTGTGACCTGCTATAGCTGTGGTGGTGTAGGCCACAAGAGACATGAGTGCACAAGTGCACCGGGATCTTTCCAGAGACCTGCGCAGAGCTACGCGAGCAACAGACCGGCCGGGTCATGGCCAAACCGGGGAAGTCAGAGTTACCAGAGTGGAGGCAACCGCAACGGCGGTAATTCTTATCAGAAACCACCGACGAACAACAACAACTATCAAGGGTCGGGTGCTAAGCCGACCACATCGGCCAAGATCTTGTCCAGGGAGGTGGACGGAAGACCGATGGAAAGTTATTCATGATGGAGAAGAAAGCAGCTGAGGAGGATGCTCACGTTATCACCGGTACTTTCCTTGTTAATGGTATTCATACCTTTGTTTTGTTTGATTCGGGGGCTGCTCAGTCGTTTGTATCTTCGAGTCATGTTAAGCGGTTGGGTTTGAGGGTATATGAGTCTGTTAGTGAGCAAGTTTTTATACCTTCGGGTGAGTCTGTATCATGTGGGAGGTTGTTTAGAGATGTATCTATGATAGTTGGGCAAGTTGATCTACCTGTAGACTTGCTAGAGTTTCCTTTTGACGAGTTTGAGATGATAGTCGGGATGGATTGGTTAGGAAAGTATAAAGCTAAGATAGACTGTCATCAAAAGAAAGTGTCTTTAAGAGGTCCTAAGGGTGTTAGTGTGTCTTATCGTGGGTTTCTAGTCAAACCCAGAGTTAAGTTGATTGCAGCTGTCACCTTGAAGTCTTATCTGAGGAAGGGATGTCCTTTGATCTTGTGCCATGTGAGAGATGACCGGATAGAGAGTCCGACAGTTGATGAGATACCAGTGGTGGGAGAGTTTGCCGATGTTTTTCCAGAGGAGATTCCGGGGTTGCCGCCGGGAAGAGGGATAGATTTCACAGTAGAGTTGAAACCAGGGACGGGGCCAATCTCTACGGCACCGTACCGCATGGGTCCTAAGGAGATGGAGGAGCTTAGAAAGCAGTTGGATGATCTGATAGAGAAGGGATACATTAGACCTAGTGTATCACCGTGGGGAGCACCAGTTCTTTTTGTGAAAAAGAAAGATGGGAGTCTGAGGTTGTGCATAGACTACAGAGAACTGAACCGAGTGACGGTGAAGAACAAGTTTCCTTTGCCAAGGATAGATGACCTGTTTGATCAGTTGAGTGGTGCATCAGTCTTTTCTAAAATTGATTTGAGGTCGGGGTACCATCAGGTGAAGATTAGAGAGGTGGACATACCAAAGACAGCTTTTACGTCGAGGTACGGCCATTATGAGTATGTGGTGATGTCGTTTGGGTTGTCTAATGCACCGGCAGTGTTTATGGATTTGATGAATTGGATCTTTAGACCGTTTTTGGATAAGTTTGTAGTGGTGTTTATCGACGATATCTTAGTCTACTCTAAGACTAAGGAGGAGCATGAGGAGCATCTGAGGATCGTGTTGCAAACTTTGAGGGACCATGAGTTGTATGCTAAGCTATCCAAGTGTGAGTTCTGGTTAGAGAAAGTTGCTTTTCTGGGGCATGTGATCTCTAAAGATTGGGTAGCTGTGGATCCGGCAAAGATAGAAGCAGTGACAAAGTGGGAAGCACCAAAGAATGTTGCTGAGGTTAGGAGTTTCTTGGGTTTAGCTGGATACTACAGACGGTTCGTGAAAGATTTCTCCAAGATAGCTAGACCTATGACAGCGTTGATGCGGAAAGAGAACAGGTTCCGTTGGGATGAGAGTTGTGAGACGACGTTCCAAACATTAAAGGAGCGTTTGACCACAGCTCATGTCTTAGCATTGCCTGAAGGGATCGAGAACTTTGAGGTTTATACAGATACCTCAAAGAATGGTTGGGATGTGTGTTGATGCAGAACGGTAAAGTGATGGCCTATGCTTCTAGGCATCTGAAGCCTTATGAGGAGAACTACCCTACTCATGATCTGGAGTTGGGTGCGGTGGTGTTTGCTCTCAAGATTTGGAGACATTACCTTTATGGAGCAATCTTTAAGGTATTTTCTGATCACAAGAGTCTCAAGTACATTTTCACTCAAAAGGAGTTGAACATGAGACAGAGGAGGTGGATGGAGTTGATTGGCGATTATGACATGGAAATCATCTACCATGAAGGGAAGGCCAATGTTGTTGCTGATGCTTTGAGTAGGAAGAGTGTACATTCTCTGTGTACAGCTCTATCTTTGATAAGGCTGAGAGATGAGGTAGCGAGGTTTGGGATACACATGATGCAGAAAGGAGACGCCATGGGTGATATGACAGTACATCTTGAGTTTTATGATGACATTCGAGGTAAACAGGCATTGGATCCCAAGATGGTGGAGTGGAGAGCTGGAGTAGAGAAAGGGACAGTGTCCCGATTTTCTATTCATACAGATGGTAGTTTGAGGTTCGATGGTAGGTGATGTGTCCCTAATGATGAGGAATTGAAAAAGACTATCATGACAGAGGCGCATTGTACACCATACTCGACATCCGGGTGGTGACAAGTCAGTACAAGGATTTGAAGAAAACGTTTTGGTGGCACTGGATGAAGAAAGAGACAGTGAGTTTGTGTCCGTTGTTTGACATGCCAGAGAGTTAAAGGGGAACAAATGACGACCATAAGGGAAGATTCGGTCTTTAGAGGTACCCGAGTGGAAGTGGGAATCCATTTCCATGGATTTCATTGTGGGTTTGCCAAAGAGTCAACAAGGTAACAACATGATTTGGGTAATAGTGGATCGACTGACCAAGTCAGCTCACTTTGTTCCAATGAAAGATACATGGACTAAGGCACAATTGGCTATGGCCTATCGAAAGAACGTGCTTAAGTTACATGGAGTCCCTAAGGACATAGTGTCTGACAGAGATGCGAGGTTTATATCGAGGTTTTGGAAGGAGTTGCAGGAATCGTTGGGAACAACTTTGAAGATGAGTACAGCATTTCATCCTGCGATAGACGGACAGACTGAGAGAACAATCAAGACTCTTGAGGATATGTTGCGAGCTTGTGTGATGGACTTTGGTGGTAGCTGGGAACAGAGGTTGGACTTGATAGAATATTCTTATAATAACAGCTATCACACTAGTATTGGTATGGCACCGTTTGAGGCTTTGTATGGGAGGAGATGTAGGAGTCCAATCTGTTGGGACGATAGTCTTTGAGGCAAAGGGTTTTAGGACCAGAGATGGTGCATGAGATGGTGGAACAGATTAAGATGATCAGGGAACGGATGAGAGCAGCTCAAGATAGGCAAAAGAGTTATGCAGATCTACATCGCAGGGACATAGAGTTTCATGTTGGGGACAAGGTTCTTTTGAAAGTGTCTCCTATGCGTGGGGTTATGAGATTTGGGAAGAAAGGCAAGTTAAGTCAGAAGTTTATCGGGCCTTATGAGATCTTAGAGCGAGTTGGGGAAGTTGCATATCGTCTGGCTTTACCAGCTGCATTAGAGAGAGTGCATAATGTGTTTCATGTATCGCAGCTGCGGAAGTATGTGAGTGATCCGTCACATGTGTTAGAGGCAGAGAACTTAGAGCTAGATGGGTCCTTATCATATCTTGAGGTGCCTAAGCAGATTCTTGACCGAAAGGTTAGGAAGACTAGGAGTGGTGAGACAGTTTTGCTCAAGATCCTTTGGTCTAACCACGAGACCGAGGAAGCTACATGGGAGCCAGAGGAGGCTATGAAAGAGCGTTACCCTTTCCTTTTTGATCAGGTATGTATGGTTACGGGGACGTAACCTTATTTCTTTTAGGGGGGTAGGAGATGATCGCGACGAGTTTTTAAGAGTTTCATACCCTTTTTGTATGTTGTGTCGGTATGTGTGTCGGGATGAGTTGGGTTAGTAACACGTTTTATGTTGAATTTTGTTTTGGTTGTTGAGTCGGGAATGTTATGGGAGTACCTTTGTTTAGTAGTGGTTTGAACTTCGGGGACGAAGTTCCTTTTAAGGAGGGAAGACTGTAATACTCCGTATTTATAAGTCTTGGGGTACTCTATCGAGTAGGCCTTACTCTGTCGAGTAAGGGTAAGTTGTGTTTTAGAAAAGTTTCTGACCTGTTGGGTACTCGATCGAGTAACTAGGGTACTCGATCGAGTAAGGGGGTACTCGATCGAGTAGCTCGGGTACTCGATCGAGTGTCCGGTTTTACGGGGAGTTTTCTCGGGTTTTGTTAATTATGCGATTAAGGTATATAAGCTTTGTCGTCATTATTCTAAATCACTTTTGCAAAACCTAAATTACTGTTTAAGAGAGAAAGCAAGCAAGTTCTTCATCCTAATCGCATTATTAGCAATCCCCGGAGTTTGGAAGGTCAGTTCTTAGCGTTGATTATACCGTTGAGTTCCTTGCGTCAAGGGTAAGATCTATGTACCCTTTTTGTTGTCTTTCCTTTATTTTGGTTAAACCCTAATTAAGGGATTTGGGGGTTTATGTGTAGTATGTGATTTGGTAGCCTTTATATGTTGTATGATAGGAGGAGGGTTCATAGAGGATGCTTTTTGATACAACAATAGAGACCGTCTGACAGTGTGCTTTCCAGGTAGGATTTCTTACTCAGTATTAGTCCCATAATGGGATATTGGTTGATGTGTTGTGATTGGTTGTTTGATATAGTAATTGTATTGTGATTGTGGTTGTGATCGTTGTCTATGGTTCGCGAGGCGTGGCCTCGGCTGAGTGGGGTCACTTGCGGGAGTGGCTTCACGCCCTAGTTTCGCCTTCTGTGGAACCCGCCACAAAAGGGATGTGCACATTAATAGACAGGGTTATCGCTCACTATGTGGAGCGGGGATTTGGTGGGTACGGCTTCGGTCCCCCACTGGCAGGGCTGGTCCAGTGGACAGTCAGTGATTCAGATGATAGGATTTGGCGTGATTGTGTGCGTGTGACAGTTAAGCTGTCTGTTTATCTTATTGTTAATATATATTGAATTGTGTGATTAGTACTGACCCCGGTGTTGTTTTGTAAACCTGCGGTGATCCATTCGGGGATGGTGAGCAGATGTTGAGCAGGTATTGAGATGAGTACGGGATAGCTGGGATTGCCACGACATGATGATAGGAGTCTTCCGCTGTAGCTTATCAGTTATTTACATTTCAGTTAGAACAGTCAGTTTGAGAACATGTATTACACATTTGGTTTGGTTTTGAGAATTGTAACTCTTCGCTAAGTATTTATATTTAAACGTTGTTTCTTCATTGTTTATTTGATTATCATTGCCTCGGGTAACCGAGATGGTAATGTCTTTATACCTGAGTGGTCCTGGTAAGGCACTTGGAGTATGGGGGTGTTACAGCGTCAGCTGTAGAGGGCCTTTTGCGTCAGTTTTGGCCTGACGTATATCGAGGGGTCGTATTTGGTATGCGTCAGTTGTAAAACTGACGCAAAAATTTCACCATTTACGTCAGTTGCATTTTAAAAACTGACACAAAAAAGAACCATTTGCGTCAGTTATGCTTTAAAAAACGGACGCAATTGCATGTACAACTGACGCAAATGCTTCAACATTTGCATCAGTTTTTTATAGAACCGATGCATTTTCTTTATTTTTTGCGTCATTTGTTATCATAACTGATGCAATTGATATTTTGTTTTAGGGCCAATTCATTTTTATCATTTTCTCATTTGCATCATTTCTTTCCAGAACCGACGCAATTTATTAATGCTTTTTTTTATATAAAAATTTGCTGCCAAAATTATATGAAACCCACAATGTGAATACCACAAATGCGAGATGATTTGATAATCAACAACAAATATCTTTATACAACCGATTATTCCAAGTCAATTACCTAAAGATCTTTAACCAACTAAGCTATCAAGAAAAATATAAAACAATGCTTCATCAACGACTCCACTTTCAAATCCATACTTAGCCATAAGAGTATCCTTGCTATATTGGTAATTGAGTCCAAAGGCAGCCAGTGTCACTGAAATTCTTCCTTAGTAAATCGTACTCCTTCATATTCACTTTAGCCTTGTCACCTCTTATAATCACACATCAAGAAATATTTTCATCAAGGCTGGTACAAAAAATATTTTCATCAAGGCTGAAAAAAAAAACATTTTCATCAAGTCAATTTTAGTGTTCGATTTTATATGGGGAAGTTCAAGTTCGTTGATTACTATGAGATTTAAATGCATGATATGTTAGATCAGATTCGCCAACAACTTCAGAATCATCCAATCAATCGATATGATATACAAAGAATGAGATAAGAATGAGTGAAACTCACAGGGGCAAGAAATCGAATATAGCCCAGCTCTAGCGAGGATTGTCAGGCTTCAGACGTGCAACTACAACAGGGAAAGGGACGTACCATATCTTGCTATGGCATTACTTTCAAAAACTGAACCTTCACGGGTTCCAGAACAGGGACCTGAAACGAGAATTCTTCAGATAATCACATGTTCAAATAAAAAAGCGGCTAAAAATCAATGTTAGTGACAAAAACAATTACCTTGCCAATGGGGTTCATTTTCAAAAACTCGGGAGTTTTGTTGGAGAATCCCATCTCAAAGTTCTCAGCCAAATCAACTTTAACACCCACCAGTGCATGCATCATCTAAATAAAAGCAGACTCTTCATTGCTCAACAAGAGACACGTCTGATCTTACAAGCATAGATTAATAACTAGAAATAAATTTGTAATCATCAATAAACATAACATGATTTCTTACCTAACAGTTTGAACCTCTTATGCCAGGGCTGCAACAACAACAGAACAGGATAGCATAGCTAATGGTGTGACCTATTTAAATGAAACCAAATACTCTGCAGCAAAAACCAGCATTGATAATAGGACATGATCAAGTGCTCGAGCAAGAAAATTCACATCTCTTCATATTTTCCATGAGCTTACAAGAAGCAGCTTTTAAAATTAAATAAATGCAATGCCATCATTGATCTAATGGAAATAAACAAAATTCAAACAAACAAAGATCAAGAAGAATTAACATTTTCTAAGTTTCGATTTACAACCACCAATGATAATACGACATATCCAACCCAATATAGTTTCAAGAAACAACCAATATACTCGGACAAAAGGTTATGGGAGGAAAACAAGACAACGCAACCTCCACAATCAACTGTCTCTATATTTACATTACTAATTTTTTATCAGAAGCAAAGTGCATAGCTTGTGACCAGCTATAGTATCTGGTTCTCAAATTAATCTAGCCAAAGCTATACTAATTTTACAATTTTGGACCAAAAGTAACCACCTGGCTTTAGGACCAGATCCATCTTATGTCTGAACAGTAGGACGAAATAACCATTGTTGGTGTTTTGCAATCATATGTCATATACTCTAAGCAAATAATTAGATAAACAACATTACCTAAACCTGAAGGATGCCAAACTTCCATCTTGAGTGCATATCAAGAGAACTGGACCTATTTCAAGCAAGAATAAACAATCAGGGAGAAACAATGCTCAATTACTCGATTTTAATCGAACACAAGAACAATATACATAAACAAATTTGTGATAGGTGTTGGGCTGATAAAAAGCAAGGCGAAGAATGCTACCATGATCTTTAGACATCAAAAATACGGTCTCGACCCCGCATCACATAGCAAATTCCCTTGACAAATTTGCAAAAAAAAAAAATTGTCGGAAAACAGCAAAATTAAAAGCCTTGACCTCTAGATTGCCTTTTATTGTCAAATCTTTTCTAACTAGAGCACTACTTTTAACAACTATGAGGTACGGAGTAGTAAACTTAAAAATATAGGAAGTAATCAAGTTTTTTCCTCATTTTATAGCTTAATAAGAGTGAAAAGGAGTAAACCTTCTATTCTGGCAGCAAGGGGAGGACTGATGAGCAAGGGGAGGTAGAAGTGCAGAAAATATTGTATCCGTGCGCTTCAGATCTATGCGTCTAAATAATTCGATAGTCATGCACAAAAGGAAATATTGCTGTAAATTGCTAAAAGAAAGAAGTTAAAATCTTGGTCAAAATGAGGCTCAACAAATGCTCCCTACAAAAAAATAGACGCTATAAGCAAGACAAGGAGTAGAACTGAAAGAGGGTATTTTTAATGACAGTAGGACTTTTTCTTGAAAGGAAAACTTCACAAATTCCAGTGCAAAAAAAAAAGGTCAAAAAAAAAATGAGCTGGTTAATAAAACTTTCCGTGTAGATCTCATACAAGCAAGAACCAAGTGACCAAATATCCATGGGATGATCATAAGGTAAACCAAGAACTGCAAATATAACAATGCCAATGCTAAATCATTAATAAAGAAATTTGAATGATGATCACAGTCGAAAGTGAACTCCAAATTCAGTATTCACATAAAATGCAATGCAAAGAAGCTTACTTATCTCAGACGCTCGATAAAAACGGCTCACAAGTTATGAAGTTATTTCATTTTTTCCAGCAAACATTGCATTCCCGAAATCGAACAACTTAAGCGCAGTCTTGGCTTCATACACCTGAATATCACATTGAGAATAGAAGGTCAAATATGGAGATCAACAGTTAGGCAAATTCAATCAAATTAATAGAACTAATCTTACCAACATATTATCAGGCTTTATAACGATGTGAAGTACTCCATAACAGAAAGAGTTTGCAATAGAACTGTACAAAAGTTTGATGCATCATTTCTTTGGATGTCAGGATCACTTTGCATGAAATTAAAACTGAGGTGCGAGCAATGACTATACAACTATACCTTATGCAAACCCAATGGCAGTGGTGTGAAATGTACCATAAATTAACCCACCCAAACCAACTAATCAAAATAGAAAACCCCCAATTTCACCTAACCCTAACCCTAAAACAATTCTAGATTTACATTCAATGCATACTAACAAATCAATTACTATGCAAAACTGAATTTAAACAACAAAAATAAAACCTATTAAAAGAACTTCCAACAAAAAACTTAAGTAAAAATCATACCAATATCAAATTAGGAATTACATGAATAGAAGAGTGAGACGACGGCAGTGGGTCGGCGGTAGGTCGGGGCCGAGGCGTCAGTGGGTCGGCGGTGGGGCGGTGGTGTGGTGTCGATTGAATGAAGGAATGGGGGAAAGGGAGAGGAGTATTCATTATTTTATCGAATGAATGAATAGGAAGGAACCGGGGTACTTCGTATATGGCAATGGTTTGTATTTGCATCGGTTTCACGTAAAACTGATGCAAATACCTAATATCAAATAAGTAGGATCATTAATATAATTGATGTATTTGATCAAATACATCGGTTTTGTTGAAAACCGATGCATTATATACGTCAGTTTCTTTCAAGAACTGACGCAAATAGCTTGACTATAGGGCAAAAATGGATTCCCGCCAAAATTAAGTACTTTTTGCATCAGTTTTTATAGAACCGACATAAATCGACTTACGCAATAGGTGTTTTTTCTATTAGTGATGACCTGTCATCGGGAACATTTTAGAGTCTTTCAACTATCAGGGAGGGTCATTTAAAGTCCATTAGACTACGTAAGGAAGCTCGCCAGCCATTAGAAGAAACCATACCTGAGTTGGCAACGGCGCGCCCTTGGTACCGCGGGGACGAATCATAAAGGTCGACAACGATGCATCCTTAACATCGCTGAGGAGAAAATAAAGGTTTGACACGCCCGTTGCATTGCTGACGAAAATAAAGGTTCGACACGCCCTTTGCATCGCTGAGAAAAATAAAGGTTCGACATGGCCTTTGCATCGCTGAGAGGAAAATAACGGTATCAAATCGACAACGGCGCATCCTTAGCACCGCTGAGGAGAAAATAATGGTGTCAGATCGATGTGGACATGGCCCACCTGCGACGCCCAGCCGATCTGTGGGAATTGCAGCGGTCTTTTTTGAAAGCCACTCTCGGAGGCGTAAAAATGCTTTCGATCGGATCGTTTTAGATGGGTCGGTTTCGTCTCGACAAGGGTCTCAAAACGATGCAAGAGATGTTTGGAGTCACCACCAAGCATTTGTGGTGCTTGGAACCCGTTCGAATCCACTTTATACCTAGGTTAACCAACGCAAAAAGTGGTGCTTGACATATGTACTAAAGATAAGGAATCGTCCCTCTTTTAACATCCTATCTCTAAAATGACTCTCATATGCCATGGATAAGGTCTCCACTATCCAAATTTTTTGAGTAAGAGGTGAAGGTACATATTGGGAAGCCCTTTAATCAGACACCCAATCCCGCCCGCGGTAGCGGCCTCTACTGATCGATCTTGGTTGGTTAAATGCAAAAGTTGATAAAACGGTTTAAATTCTTGAATGCGCATCCAAAAGTTTGAACCTAACATGTGAGCTTTCTATGTCGGTTATTTAATCCAAATATTAAGTATTTTATGTCGAGTTGGATTTAATGTTGATTTTCATGCAAGACAGAAATTAAACATCCATTTACCGAGTTAGGTTTATGGTGCATAATGTGATCCATTTGTCTTAGTAAGGCGTTTTGCAAATATAATGTAAAATAGGCAGATTTGTCATCTGATCCGTCTTGTATTCGAGTCAACCGAAGTCGGGTTCGTCCTAGACAAGCGCTGGAAGGAAACAGGGTCTGCATCAGGTAGCCTATATAGGTGCGAGCCATCAGGCGATGCAAACAGGCCTGTCCTGATTTGAAAATTGGAAAATAGATGTCCTGTTTAGGCGCGGGTCAACAGACGATGGAAGGACGTCTTCGGACCATTAAAAAGGGTTGTAAAATGGTTTGAAAAGAGGGTGTTTGAACCCGTCTTTATTTGAAAAGGTCGTTTATACCGCTTTTGTGTTGATGTGAAGAATGAGACTTGAATAATCGTCATTGTTTTGGCAATATTCGATGTCGGGTTCGGTTTTGCAAGCTTGACATGAATAGTTTTGAAAATGATTATGAACTAATTGTTTGAAGTTCATTTGTTTTTAATTAGTCAATGTTTATCATCGTACTCGAGTTAAAATCCGACATGGTTTGTAGAACCAAGGATGATTTTGTGTTTATGACTAATACATTTGTTTTGAAAATGTAAAGAAATGAAATAAAAGGTTTTCAAATACCTTTTAAAATGTAATTAACCAAATATTATACCGAAACACGGATTAAATCGTCATGGTATTAGGAACCAAGGGTGAAAAATGTTTTATGGTTAAAAGTTTGTCTTAAAAAAATGATTTGAAATATTTGAAATGATAAAAACCGATTACAAATATGAAATGAAAATAAACGGGAAGAAGAGACCAGCAAACACGGCTGGATTAAGGTCTGAGAGGGGCTTTAGGCGCGAGCCATGCTGCTATACAAGCAGCCCCTGTCTCGGCCAAAATCCGGTTTTGGCTCATTTATCCCATATATGGACCATGTTATGCATGTTCTAGTCATGAAACAAATGAAAAACATGATAGAAGAGGATTTTTACACCCTCATACTTGCATGCTAGGATTGAGACGAGAAATCAACGAAAGTGTATCAACTTGTTTTGGTCGGAAAACTCGATTTGAAAACCGTTTTAGCAATGTAAAAGAGTGTTTTAAGTGTAGTGATGGTGTAGTTGGTCGAAATGGTCGGTCAAGTTATTTAATGCACGATGACGGTACCAAAAAATGTGTAAGGCTTGTGTTCTCGATCGGTAGGTCGAAAACACGTGTCAGTTTGTGACTTGAGAAGTCGAGTCTAGAATTTTAAGGGAGAAATGAGGGGGCGGACACTCGCGTAACTCTCAAATGGTGGAATTTGAGGGGTATTTATAGAGAAATGGGTGGTTGTGTGCGTTTTGAGCTACGTGGCCGCATGGGCCGCTCGAAGAGGCGCGAGCCATTTCGCGGGTCTTCGCGGTGTCTTGTCACTATCACACAATTGTAATCATGATTTGTTCTATCCTATGTTTTGGATGAACTTGATTTGTACTTGACCATGAAGCATTCCGGGAATACTTAACATGGAAGTCTTGAAAATTTGTTTTTTTTTTTTGTGTTTGACTCGGTTTGACTCGTTGTTGGAGTCGGGATTTGAATTTTTGTGTCGGTTTTTGGTACGGTGTCGGTTTTGACTCTAATTAGTGTCATTGTGACCCCGTCGTTATGCATTAAACACTCCAGGTTGCGATTCGAAATTGTTTTAAGTTTTCCGACGTATAGTTGTACAAAAACTGTCGATTGCTGCGATTCCTAAGCATGTTGTAGTCCGATAATTATCGGGTGTTTGTTGGGGACTTTACAGATACTGGGTATCTACAGAGCCCCCACTTTGACTGAGGCTTAGACAGAGTGAAAGTCAAAGTATAGCCCCCAGGTCAATCGAAGATTACAACCTGGAGACCAAAGCGACGTCGAGGCGGCTCGAAAGGATTCGGGCCAAGGACCTGCCGTCAGGAACGGCGACGCCAAGGTGACTCAGGGATATGAGCCAAGGACCTATCGTCGGGAATAGTTTAGAGTCTGTTGACTGTCCAGGCGGGTCGTTTAAAGTCTGTTAGACTACGTATAAAGGCTCGCCAGCCATAAGAAGGAGTCATACCTGAGGCATCTTCGGGATATGTCCTTGAGTCGTTTCTTGTTTGTGGACAAAGGCTCGCCAGCTGTGTTGCAGATATGAAGGGGCTAGCTAGCCGCGTGCGGATATGAAGGGGCTCGCCAGCCGCATTGCGTATATGAAAGGGTTCGGCAGCCGCGTGCGGATATGAAGGAGCTCGCCAGCCGCATTGCGGATATGAAGGGGCTCGCCAGCCGCGTGCGGATATGATGGGGCTTGCCAGCCGCGTGCGGATATAAAGGGGCTCGCCAACCGCGTGCGGATATGAAGGGGCTCGCCAGCCGCGTGTGGATATGAAGGGTCTCGCCAACTGCGTAGAATGTGGTGCATTGTGTGGCTCACCAGCCATATCGAATGTGCGTTGTGAGGCTCACCAGCCATATCGAATGTGCATTGTGAGGCTCGCCAGCCATATTAAACGTGCGTTGTGAGGCTCGTCAGCTATATCGAACGTGCGTTGTGAGGCTTGCCAGCCATATCGAATGTCAATTGATCGACTGTGAGAAATAACTGTGTTAGACGGGCCTATTTCGAGAAGTTGTTTGAATTAGCGGGCCATGTGAGGAAGGCCACCGATACCCTACTGGTTAATCTCAGTGTTCATATTGAATGTTCGTGGCGCTGAGAAAGGATATGCTCCTGAGTCTGGGTCCCGTGGTCGGCGGTGATTTTGAATCTCGAAGGGAGGCAATGTCTTTTTTATTGTTGTTCGATGGTAGTTTGTAGAGAAGGGCAGATGTGTATTCTTCCATTTTGATGTGTGTTTGGGGGATAACGGTTTTAATTTCGTCTTCCCACGATTTGAGATTTGTGAAGGGTAGTGAATTTCACTACCCTGTTTGAAGGTTTGACGGTTTTTAACGTCGTTTGATTGAGATTTGAACATCTCGTTGAAAATTTTGTGAAGATAGCGAATTTGAATTCCGCTATTAATTTTGCATTTTGAGAGATGATGGTTTTTAATGCCGTCGTTGAAACTCGTGAAAAGAGCAATTCACTACTTTGTTTTTGTATTCGAGGAATGACAGTTTTTATTACCGTCGTTGAAGTTTTGTGAAAATAGCGAATTTTAATTTCACTATTTTATTTTTGAAAAAAGACGATTTTTAGTGCTGTCGTTAAAATTTTGTGAAAATAGCGAATTTAAATTCCACTATTTTGTTTTTGAAAAATGACGGTTTTTATTGTCGTCGTTGAAATAATTGAAGTTCATGTGGGAAATTGGGCCAAAACCCAAAATTTCGCTGAATAAAGCACGGAGCACCCCATTGAGGCCCTAGAAGTTGTGCGAAGGAAGGGGGCTTCCCTATTTTTGTAAAAAAGATGCGATAACAGAATGCTCCCTACTCTCACTTCGTCTTCTTCCCTAAAACCGCAATAATAATAAAAAATCGCCATTTTTGGGTTTCTTTTCTTGCTCGACTTCGTTCTATTGCCAATATGTCATCTCAAGGTATGTAAATCCTCTTGAATCCATTTGAATTTGTTTATCTTTTGGTTGATTGAATCATAACCCTAACCTTTCGAAAATCGAATTGGGCGTTTTTTATTAGCCCATTTTCGAGTGAAATTGGTGATTGCATTAGGTTAGAAACCCGTTTAGGAGTATTGGGGTACTTTCAGTTTGCATTTTGGTCCCCGTTATCGCTCCCTATGCTTGAAAAACGTGAATGAGACGAGGAAACTGTCTTATTTCACAATGTCAAGTTTGTTTGCTTGAGTTGTGTGCCCCACTAGGTTGTATTGTAGTCAGGGAAGACTGTGTTTGCCATATTAAACCTTCGTTGGGTGCTGTGGGCAAAATTTTGAATTTTTGCCTTTTGCGAGGGTCTTATGTCTGATGAAATGAGCGTCTGTTTGAGCTCAAATTGAGCCAGTTTGTCTGGAAATGGACCTTAACGGTAGTTTAGGTAACTTTGAGACGTGATTAAATCACATTGTTTAGTCGTGGTCGTATTTTGAATTTTTTTGACCTGTTTGTCCCCGAATTGGCGTAAAATTACCTTTTTGAGCTCTGAGAAATACCCAATTGCGTCGGGAATTTTTGTTGTTGTTTTGCGGGCCTTGTGTGGTCCTTGAGGTGTTGGGTGGTTTTTGAAATTTTCTGTTATTGTTTTGACTCGTCTTTTGCTTGAAAAGAAGGGCGAGTCATTTTTTTGCGGTTTTTTGTGAAGTGTTTTATTGTTTTTGTTTGTTGGGTTTTGGGCGTGTTTGCCCTTGTTTTGTTTTGCAGGGTTTTTTTTTGGATTTGCCCATTTTGTGCCGTCGTAATGCCGAAATTTCGGCTGATGTTTTTGGTTTTGTCCTGATTGCAGGGGAGTGTTCTAGGCCTACCGGGTCTGTTGCTGAGACCTTTGAGGTCTTGTTTGGGACCGGGCCGGTTAGTACTCCGGCGAGTGCACCTGAGGTAGTGGTGGAGGACGCTTCCGAGGAGGCTGTTAGGGCTTAGGGAGCCACAGAGGTTCGTGAGGAGCCCGTTATTGGGGCTGTTGGTGTTGAGGGAGCTGCTAGGGCTCGGGAGGAGCCTGTTGTTGAGGCTGCTGGTGCCGGGAGGGCGCAGACAGGGTCTAAGGCTGGTACCTCCGGGAGGAGGGTTAGTACCGTTAGGAGGAGGGGTCCTCGGCCTACTAAACGAAAGCTTCAGAACTTCGTTAGGGTCGATGAGAGGCCTCCTCCCCATCGTGTGGAGTCTCAAGGGTAGAAGAGACGGAGAGCAGAGACGGAAGCGGATGACACTTTCGTCGCAGGTTGGGACGTTAGACGGGTTACAGCTCCGCAGGGGGTGAACCTGTGGGTGGCGCCTGCTTAGACTGAGGGTTTTGACGATAGCCAGCTGTTACTGCGGCTAGACACTCACCTATCCTACCGTTCACACGAGGGCTTGGTAAGTTCACTGCTTTGTCGAGCTTTTGTTGTTTTTGTTGTTTCAGACCTGAATAGGTATTCTGACGCTATTTGTATCCCAATTTCAGGAGATTTTTACCATAAGGACTTTCTCAGGATTCTCGACTTGCTTGGGTTTCTACGACGTTATCCGGGCCGGTACGAGGGCGTTGATAGAAAGGTCGGCTATGGGGCCGTTGGTGGCTGCTTGGCGTGATATTCACAGGGCTTCGATTAGGTCGAACCTGTGTCTGATCCGTGCCATGTTGGCCCATTACTGGGACACGACGTCGTCGTTTCACATAGAGTTTGGGGATGTCAGTGTCACCTTAGAGGACTTTGCCATGCTATTTTGAAAGTAAGTTATTCAAAAGTTCGGTTTTGAAATCGATACGGAAAATTTGAAAAGACTTGGGAAATTCATTTCGCACATTGTCATTCTCATGTTATAAGGATGTATGCTCCTAGACATCTCTAAGTCTCGGCAAGTCTTCTACAAGAAGGTCTATGACCTCCATCCTGTTTGGGTCTTATAGAGCAAGGGCCTTTAGGTAGAGTACCTAGAAGAGCATCCCCACCATCAAGAACCACGACGAGGCGGAGCGGAAGCAAGCAATGTGCAAGTTCCTGGCATAGTGGGACGTGGCCCCCCACGCGTCACAAAGAAGCGCTGGGACGGCCCGGGAAAGTCCTTAAGGGTTTATGCATGAATCGTACCACTACGAGTAATGTTTTACTTTCCAATACATTCTTTTCAAGTTTCACCTCGGAGGAAAAGACCCTAGAAACAAAGTGTAACTAGTCCTCTTTTCTCCAGCGGAGTCGCCAAACTGTGGACAACGCCCGCGGGAACTGCGTCCGCGGGATCCACACTAGGCATAATCGACTCGAGGTTCCTTCGAATCGAATTAAGATAAATTAGAGTCGCCACCAAGTTTTATGGGAACTTGGAACCGTTCAAGTCAACTTTACCCCTTTCATCGAAAAGCATAAAGCCAAACGACTATGAGTGATTAAAGATAAAGACTTGTACCCTATATCACTCGATTTGAATGACTCTCGTAATCCAATGGTATTTAGACGGATCCACAAACCATAGATCTTGAGTAAGGGGTGAGGGTACGTGTTAGGAAGCCCATAAGGACACCTAACCCCGCCCGTCAATAACGGCCTCTACTAAGTCAAGTATTGGATTTCAAACAAGGTCGTAGCTACTACGATATATGATATGCAAACATCGTTTTAAAACCCTAACATGTGAAGTTTCTATGTCGATTTAGATGCAACTAAACTAACTTTGTCAAAGTTGTAATTTAGCATGTGGGTTGATTGATCTAACAACATATAAACGAAACAAACAAGGCTTGATGGGAATGGGGGAGCCGTTGGGATCTACCCTATTACAACCCAGGCATTTCATGCCGACACAACAAGAAATTAGGGATACAACTCGATCTAAATACAATTGCAATATACGACACCATACACGACACATGGCCATTCGGCCTAGGAAAACGTGCACAAAGGGGTGGCCCACGGTTTACATAACTCACGGCCTTGGGTCACTCCTCGTAATGCGTGCTTTCGCTTAATCTTATCGAATTAGACATTGGGTCACACACCAAAGCATGCATTAGCATAAATCGGGCCATGTTGCTTTAAACAAAATGCGATTTACTACGCTCTTACATGAATTGGAGCACAACTATCTAACCAAATAAGACTAAGGTTTTTATAAATCGATTGACTCGACCCAAAAGAAAACTAATTACAAGTGAATTACAAGAGACGACTCGATAAGCAAAAGGTAATTACAAAATACAAAACAACGATGAATAAATGATATAAAGATGAAGCAAGAATGGCACAAGGCACGGCCACCCTAGTTCCTAGGTTAGGTTCATTAGGTTAGATAGATTTGCAAAACGATATAGGATATACATTAGAAATTGATGATAAAAGAGGTCAGAAGGCTTCGCCTAAAACCGAGTGTTCTACACAGCCTAAAAGGGTCGAATTAGGTCAAGTTCGCTAATTAAGTTAACTCGTCGAGTGTTAATAAGAAGGTGCTAATCACGCACTCTTATACTAGCGAGAAATTAGGTGAAAAGAGAGATGCATTCAATTAGGTTATAGAATTGTTGGTCGATTTTAATGCTTGTGTCGAAGCACCCTAACATGTCTAATTAGGTTATTTAATCGATCTAAAGTCGTCTAAACGAATCATATGTTAACAAACATGGGTCGAACTAACATGCAACGGGTCGTAGGGTAGGTCGAATTGAACGAAACAAGCAAGGGGTCAAAAGCGAGGAACGAAGTTAGGATTCGTTTTATTAATGCCCTACCTTGAACACGAGGATATGTAAATGAGACGGGGGATATGACCGACCAATGTGGCGGATTTCTTTCCCATCTCAAGTCAACGCGGGTGTTCATGGTGGTACTTTAACTCATACTCGGACTAAACTAGTTTCATAGTTAACGATGTCAAACGATAAACAAAACGATAAACAACGTAAAACTAACAATAAAAAACAAACATAAAAAGGAACGAAATAAAAAGGAGAAGAGGAGGATTTGATGCACCCTCAACCTACATGTATCGTTGACACCGTCTTGGGTCGTAATCGATCGTAGATTTTATCTCGAGAGGTCGTCGTCGACGAAGGAACAAAGCAAACAACACGTTTTTTGTAAATCTGGACAGCAACTTTCAAACTGCAATTTCTCACTCGTTTCACGGTGAAAATTAGATTTAAAAGATGTTTTGAAAACTACAAAGAGAGTAGAAAAAAGATCTTAAAACAAACCACGATATTTCTGAGTTATTGGGCACGAAAAACGAGCACAAACAGAACTGGACAGACAGGAAAAGCCACGAAAACAGAGTGTATGACACTCTGTTTTTCGAGGGGATTCGTGTACTCTCAAGGTCAATTTGGCTCGTGAATCTTTATCTAAGATGTAGATGCATGTTATGGGGTTAATTAGGAACAAGAAAATCGAATTTTAATGGAGATTTGAAGGGGAAACGAATTGTATTTCGAGAGAGACACAAACTGTTTCAGTTTGGATGTCTCGGTTTTGTCGAGGGTTTTGAGAGGCAATTAGGGTTTGTTCCTGGAGTTTAATGCTTGTGAGTAACGGTAGTATGTATGGAGAACTTAGAGGAGTGAATGTATGGGGGAGAGGAGGTATTTATAGGGAGTTAAAGTAGGGTTTAAGAGAGCAACAAGCAGTCGGGCTCGGTTTGCATAGCTGCTGTCCATCAGCTATTTCGTGAGTTTTTTAGGGTTTGTATGGGGGGTTTTCTTGGTGGTTAAGCTAAGGTAATATGGGTAGGATACTAGGGTATGGTTTAGGGTTAATGGGCACGGGTTTAAGTGGTGTTTGGAGCGGGTTTTGGACTCGGGTTTGAGCACGCAAAACAGGGGGGCTGCTTGTGTTATTTGCGGGCTGTTTGTGGAGTATTTGGGACGGGAATTGGATGGGTTTCATGGTGGGTTTAGTGATGGGTTGTTGTGGGTAATGAGGATCAGGAATTGGGTTGGTTGTGGCGGGTTTGGGTCAAGCTTTGAAGCACAAAAAATGGGTTGAAGGAGGGGAAGAGCTAAAGCGGGTTGGGGTGTTTGTATGGGCTGTTTTGGTCGTGATTTGGGACGTGGGTATGAGGGTTCGAACTGCGGTTGAATGGGTAGAAGCCTAGGTTGGTTAGTGTACTCGAGATTCGTGCCAACTCGTAAAGAAAACGGGCTCAAAAACCGAGCAATAATCGAGCTCCAAAACGTGTGATTAAAACGAGTTTTCAACTTTCAAATTCGATTTTTCAAATCAAATAACACATTAAAATGAATGATTTTTCAAATCAAAAATATATTTTATTTTCAATAAAATAAATTTAAGAATATAAATTCAAATTAAAACAATAAAATGAATTCACTTTTTTTAAAAAAACATTTAATTTAAATATCATTTAAATTAATAAAATACTTCGTCGACAACGCTCATTCTACATCGTAAAACGAGCCCAAATAATGAGAATGACAACTAAAGAATACATGTGCCCTATCATCATCGGGTGTTTGTCGGGTTCTCTATAAATTCCAATATCGACGGATACGGGTATCTACAGATGTCCAAACCGCCTTCCTGAACGGGTTTCTGGAATAGGAAGTGTTTATGACTCAACCTGAAGGTTTTGTGGATCCTAAAAATCCTAACAAAGTTTGCAAACTTAAGAGATCCATTTATGGTCTTAAGCAAGCGTCTAGGAGTTGGAAGCATCGGTTTGATCATGTTATTAAACAGAATGGTTTTTCTCGAAATGTTGAGGAACCATGCTTATACATGAAGTTTAGTGGGAGTAGAGTTATCTTCTTAATTTTATATGTGGACGACATATTACTCATTGGGAATGATGTAGATATGCTTGCTTCTGTCAAGAAGTGGTTAGGAAATCACTTCCAAATGAAAGATTTGGGAGAAGCTCAGCGCATCTTGGGTATCCGGATCTATAGGGATAGATCTAAAAGGATATTAGGTTTGAGTCAAGAAGCCTATATTGATAAGATTCTTGACCGATTCAATATGAAAAACTCCAAGAGAGGTGTTCTACCTATAGGCAGTGGGATTACTTTGAGTAAGTCACAGTGTCCTACTGAGCATAAGGATATTGAACGCTTGAAATCGATTCCCTATGCTTCCGTTGTTGGATCGATCATGTATGCTATGATGTGTTCTCGTCCTGACGTCTCGTATGCTTTGAGTATGACGAGTCATTATCAGAAAAATCCAGGTGAGAGTCACTAGATAGCCGTCAAGAATATTCTGAAGTGCTTGAGAAGGACTAAGGATTTATTCTTAGTGTTTGGAGGAGAATCTGAATTACATATAAGAGGTTATACGGATGCCAGTTTCCAAACCGATAGGGACGATTTGAAATTCCAGGCTGGTTTTGTCTTTTTGTTGAACGGAGGGGCGGTTTGCTGGAGAAGTTTTAAGGAGTCTGTGACTGCTGATTCTACATTGAAAGCTGAGTACATTGCAGCCTCTGAAGCTGCAAAGAAAGCTGTCTGGATTAGGCAATTCTTAGAGGGACTAAAAGTAGTTCCGACCGCGGAGGATCCTATCACTTTATATTGTGATAACAGTAGGGCAATTTTTCAAGCAAAAGAGCCCAAGTCTAGTAACAAGTCTAGATATGTACTTAGAAAATTTCATGTAATTAGAGATTTAATTGAAAGGAAGGAAATTACAGTCTGTAAGGTTGGGACAGCTGACAACATTGCTGATCCTTTAATCAAGTCATTGTCTCAAGCTAAACATGATAGTTATGTATTTTTTATGGGATTGAGATGAATGCCAGAACTGTTGTAAATTATGTGATATGTAATTGTTAAGATATTGTATTTATTATTTCATATATGATAATTAAATTTATCGTTGTATTCAGTATTATATATGAATTTAAATACTTTGTTTTATTAAAATAGGTTGTAGTGACAACGTCAAACCCTATTAAAGTGAACTGGATTAACATTGTATTTTTGTCCCTAGTTACTTAATGAGGTGATCCTCGGAGGGACTAGATTGTAAGGCGATAGATGTTAAGTTCGACTGTCATATGGTCATAGTGATGGCTGGTCGATTACATAGGCAGATTGTGAGACGATTTGTCGGACAATGACCGTTTATAGAGTCCTTTTGTTGGTGGGTCGTGGCGAGGATTTCTATTTATTCCTGTAATACTATGGTTTTATGTGTCTATGGGTACTCTATCGAGTGGGACTTACTCTGTCGAGTAAGTAGTTTTTGACGCAAAATAGTAGACTGCCTGTAGGGTACTCGATCGAGTAAGTTGGGGACCCGATCGAGTAAGGGCCACTCGATCGAGTAAGTCACTTACTCGATCGAGTAAGTGAGTTTTACGGACTGAGTTTGACGGGTTTTGTTAATGACGTGAGATTAATATAAAAGGGTTTGTTATTATTTCTTAAACACTTTTCAACATCATAAACTTTTCAAGTGACGATTAGAAGTTGCGTACTTTGCTTCTCTCGCATCATTGGCAAATCCCTAAGCTAGGTTTGTCGGATCATCTTGTTCTTTACATCATTGCGATTATCGTGTCGAGGGTAAGTTCCTTGTATAATTTATGTTAGGTTTTGTTGAGTTTCTCTAGAACCCTAATTGGGTATTGTTGGGGGTTTTGGGTGATTTGTATGTTTATGGTAGTAATTGTATGTATTGGTTTGAGCTGATTGAGCTGTTTGTGATACTGTTTCTTTGTGGCTATTGTTTTTTTATGTAATCAGTACTGTCCCCGTTTAAATGTTTTAAAAACTGTGGTGATCCATTCGGGGATGGTGAGCAGTTGTTGAGCAGGTATGATGGCTTATGCGAGGGATAGCTGGGATGGAGTCACCACCGGTCTTAGAGTCTTCCGCTGTGTTTGGATTAGTTGTTTAGTCTTTTGGTTTTTGAGAACATTCGTATTTCCTTTTAACAATTTTGGAGTTTGGTTGTATCACTTAAACTTTAATAACATTTAAGTATGTTTCGTTATTGTCTATTTGAGTATCATTGCCTCGGGAAACCAAGATGGTGGTGTTCTCATACCTTAAGTGGTCCTGGTAAGGCACTTGGAGTATGGGAGTGTCGCAAAGTAGTATAAGAGCGATGATCTTGAAACCTGTAACCAATGAACCTAATGAACATAGGGAGTAAAACTAAAATGAATCTGGGTAGGAGTTGTAAGAGCTAATGGGAAGACTTAGAAGACGTCCTAAAGTCGCGAACTCGCACTACAATTTTGAACTGGTCACCATGGGATGTGAGTTGGGATCGCTATGTGTTTATCTTGTGATGTGTGTTTATATAGTATTGTGTTATATGAATCGGTGGATGCATGTATGTGGAGGATGGGAGTTGTGTAGTGAAGGAAGATGATGATATGATTATATATGTTGTTAGATGAATATATGAAAGGCATGATCGTTGATTTATAACATAGCATATTAGAAATATTAGAAATATGGAAGAAAAGTTATTATTGTTGAGTATATATATATATATATATATATATATATATATATATATATATATATATATATATATATATATATATATATATATATATATATATATATATATATATATATATATATATATATATATATATATATATATGTTTTGTTTGTCGTTTGCATAAAAGCATAGATAGTGGGAAGTGTGAGTTGAGCATGCGGGTAGTATACGAGTCTGCATGACTCGATCGAGTAGGGGTAACTCGATCGGGTAGGTAGTTTTCCGTTTCTGGGCAGAAGTCTGTTTTTGGGTACTCGATCGAGTAGGAGAGGGCACTCGATTGAGTGGGGTCAAATCGATCGAGTGGGTGGTTGGCTCGATTGAGTACGTTTTAGGGAGCTTTTTGGTCAGGTTTTGGAGTCGAGGCACTCGATCGAGTAAGTGGGCAACTCGATCGAGTGACCTCAAATCGATCGAGTGTGTTATGTGACTCGATCGAGTAGGTCCTGTGCAAGTCGTTTTCGTGTTTTGAGATATGGGATGTGTGTTCATGTCTACCTTTTCTTAAATAGTTTCAAAGATGCCGCCAATGAGAACAGCGTTGTATGCCAGGGCAGAGAACATGAGTATAGATGAGATTGTTAAGATGTTGGAGCACCAAGATGCTCTTACTGAGGCTTTGAAGAGAGTGGGGAAAGATAAAGAGGGGGGGCCAGATAACTCAAAGATAAGTATACATATAGCAAGATTCAATCCTAAGGAGTGCAAGGGGACTAGGGCGCCAATTCTGCTGGATAATTGGCATAGAGAGATGGAGAACATACTTAATCTGGTTCATTGCCCAGAGGAGCTTCGAGTGGAACAACCTGCGTTCTACTTGAGGGAAGCAGCTCGTGAGTTGTGGGACAAGGTTAAGGCGAGTGCTTTGTGTTGGAGTATGTGCCCTCGACAATAATGGGATCACATATTTAAATCTCATATTAAGAATACATAAGGGATTGTAGCATTTTATTGTCAACGGATCCACATTAATCGGTAATGATTGTCTGACTAGAGTTTGACATTACTGTCGTGTGACGGTGGTGATCAGTTGATCCCTTAAGGTCATACCTCTAGGGAAACATTCTTAATTGATTAACTAGTTAATTGTATGACGATACAAGTTAATTATTTCCTTAAAATTGAACGAATGATTTTGTGAGTAAGATTAAGTATCTTATTGTAATTCGATTAAATAAGATTCGTACTAAGTAATTAAATTGTTTTATTACTTAAGGTTTATTTATTGTTTATGAAACAACTAATATAAAGAATGAATTGTTTATTATAAATACAAGTAGTTGTGATTTATAATTCTATGACCCATTTTAAGTAATTATAATTGTGAATTACTAGTTAATTCTTGTATGTGATTTATTTTATTTATATAATGATTTTTAATAAGTTAAAAATTCATTATTTAAATTACATGTCTAGTAACATGTCCAAAATATCACACTACACAAATTGACATTTCACAAACTTAAAATGGACCCATATTATATGGATGAGCCGTGAAGATGGGAGGATAAGGAGATGGTTGTGCTTTGTTCTCTTAATTAGTGGAAGGCATAATGATGACCTACTAACCATAGGCTTGCATGCCTACTCTCTTGAGAAGAGAAAATAGAAAAAGTATTGGGTTCTCTTCCCATGAAAAAACTGGTCACCCTCATGTAAGAATAATCGACTTTTCTTTCTTACCTTCTAATTTTGTTATGCATGAATAATAAACACTTAGTTATTAGAAGAGTCTAATAAGAGATATACGAATCTTTTAATTGAATACCATATTACTACTTTATGTCCAATTGAAGGATTCATATATCTCTTGTTAGACATATCTAATATCTATGTGTTTATAAGTTTAGTCATAAAACTTAAAGGAACTTATGCATGCATAACTATTAGAATAAAAGAGAAGAATTTAGTCATTCTTACAAGGAGGCCGAAAATGGTTTATACTAAATTGGTCTCCTACCAAGTTAGTCTTCTTAAGAATAATCCATATGCCCCAAAAACCTTAGATCTAATTGCAAGATCTACTCCTTAAGGATTTGTACCAAGGAAATCCTTCTTAATACAAATATTAATTTAGTTACTAGAAATTAATATATGTGCCCTTAAAATACTAATATTATGAGACTACTACTTCTAGTAATATATGAATAATATTAGAGATTGTGTGAGTTTCCTAGTGTTGTTCAAAAACTAAAACTAGAGAGATAAGTTAATCACCAATTTAATGAACTTGTACTCAAGAATGAATAATTGAATAAGAAGAGAAAACTCTCCTTATTCTTTATGGGTGACCGGATTTTTCATGGGAAGAGAACCCAATACTTTTTCTATTTTCCCTTCTCAAGAGAGTAGGCATGCAAGCCTATGGTTAGTAGGTCATCATTATGTCTTCCACTAATTAAAAGAACAAAGCACAACCATCTCCTTATCCTCCCATCTTCACGGTCATCCGTATAATATGGGTCGAGTAATGTGATGTTATTAGTCTTATATGAAAGGGACATATTCATCATTGTGAATGATGGAAGACTTAGGAGAAGAATAATACATCTCTAAGGTATCCAAACCTATAAAGATAGTTCTGTGAGGATATTAGCGTTAAATGAATATTCTTATATTGATAAGAGTCTAGTCAAGTTCAAAGGTATTTAACATGTAGAAATTGAATCCACTTGCTTCCGCTGCGGGATTAATTCATTACGATTAGATGTATCACTATTCTTAAATTTCGTATACTTGGAGTATGACGAAAAGTTACAAATCGAATTTTTGAGAGAAGTCTCAAAATAGCCATATAGTTCATTGGTTAGTTCTCTTGGAGCACTAAAGAAATGAAGCTAAGTGATTAGAATTGATATGGATTTATGTGCAAGCAGTTACACGATAACCATATTCTAATCACACTAGGATGGTTAGAGAACCATCTTGGCTATATCAATTAAGGAGGATATCTACTAGACATATCTCAAGCTTCCTATTGAATGATCATCGGAGATTGTGAAAACATGGTCACAAGCTTCGTATAGATCACATAGGCGGTGCTAATCTTTATAGCACTCCTTTGGAGTTCGGCCTCCATTGATAAGATCAACACATTTTTGATCGCGGCCGACTCCTTTTGGAATGTCTCATAGGCTTGCCTAGCGGCGGGAGTAGACCTAGCGGTAGGTGCGGCGGGAGAGGCCTCGGTAAGGTAACGAATCTTATCATCACCCTCCACGGCCAAGCGAAGTTGTGCGTCCCAGTCGGCGAAATTGGACCCATTCTTTTCCAATTTACAACGATCCATGAAGGATCGGAGCCATGAAACATTGGTGAGAGTGTTCGAGCTAGTGGTTGCGTTTGAATTTAGAGTTGCCATTGCAATTGAGAAAACAAATATGACTACAAAAATAAAAGTGAAGGAATTAATAAACATCTATTGTTTTAATAATACTTGTAAACATTTTTAACAAGTTTTAAGCATTTATACAGTGACCTCTACCCAACTATTATAAATGATCCCGAGATCCAAATTCATATTAACTTGGGCACGGTGAGCCGCTTCATCCCTTATCAATATAACTAGGTGGATTAACTCTTTAATCGATTCTACTTCTAGAACTCTTGGTCGATAAAATTACTCTAATATTTATCTTTAGCCCGGAACACATGCGACTACGGTCACGAATACTTCCGTTGAGCCCAATCCAAATTTCGATGTAATAACATTTTACTACCCACTTACCCAACGTAACAAGTTTAGCACCCAGGTGAGCCGAGCCTACTTCCTTATGAAATTGGGATTCATTGTTTCTACTATTTGGTAAGGCTAATTCTCAATTATTATTTAGTGAGAGGTCTTGTCAATTTATTATCTATGACGTTTTAAGTGAACTAAAGCGATGAACTACGATAATTTTAATTGACACGGTCGATGACTCGATAAAAAGATATGCATGTGTAGTTATGGCGATTTGGCTATGCATGCAAACATATAAAACAAATGCAAAGCAAAAAATGATAAAATCCTAGTATGACCTTCCTAAAAATAGTAAATCAAATAAACTATTTACAAATTCAGAAACTAACTCCTTTGGTCCCTTGAACTTCATATGGCACACACTTCTAGGAAACACCGTCTTTGATGGACCGCCTCCTCGAATGGCACCGTCTTCAAGGAACTCCGGAATAAATAAATTTCAAAGCTTTTCTAATTTATACAATATGAAAAGAAAAACAAAACTAAATAAAATAAAAGTGATACGAGATCACATTAATTACAACCAAATCGATATCCCCATTCATTTCGGGAAATACCAATTAAAAACTAAGGCCATACTAAGTACAAATTACATAATTCAAAAATTATATTAAGTAAAATATGACAATCATACTAAAAAGCAGCATTAAAATATGCATAAAACATATCATGTTATGTGCCAAATCGCCCTATTTAAGCTAATATCGTATATATGGTCCGGTTTTATGGATTATTGTGACAATTAACCTATTAAAATCAAAAAATATTACATAAATCACATCTATGTCCAAGTTAATTACCCTAACCTCTTAGGACTCAAAATTTAGTCTTCACTAAACATTTGACAATAATTCAACTTGATATTATACAATTGCTCTTTAATCATTGTTATTCATAATAATAGGGAAATAATTCCCAAAAAGTCATAAACATTCGAAAAAAAATCAAAATCATAATTTTGTATGTTCTGGAAAATTCCCAACATGCCAAAATTTTAATAAAATTTGCCCTTTAATTTATTTTAATTTATTTCACAAATAAATCGTATAAAACATAATTTTAAACCTGTAATTCAAAATTAAACATAAAATTATGTAATAAATCAAAATTAAAATTTTGAATATTCTTAACAAGTTTTTGTAACCTGTAATTGACAAATTTTAAGCCAAAATTGAATTTTTATATTAATAACTATTAAAGTTGCTATTTATCAATTTATATCCCATAAAAATTAATAACCGTTAAAATCATATGAAAATTAACATGCAACTTTAGATCTGAAGTTCATATCATATATACAACATTGGAAAAAAATTTCATGCCATAAAATTTAATTTAGCTATTTATGTCAAAATAGTCACTATTTATTCGATTTTTACATCTAAAAATCATAAATCATGCAAATTAAATCATTTGATCTGAAAATTTACATACAGTGTTTAAATATAGCATGTGACAACATACTAAATGTTTATGGGCAAGAACATAGTCTAACCATTTTTAACATAAATACCTCTATTTAATCGACTTTTATCATGTAAAAATCATAAATCGTGCTATACAAAACCATTTTATATGAAATTTTACATACAACTTGTAAAATATGCATGTGAGGTCTTGTAAAAATTTCAAGGTCAGAATCATAGCCTAATTATTTTTAGCATTTTAATTGTCATTTTACTCAATAAAATGTAATAAAAATACTAATAATCATTTTAAAGAGCAATAAATTACCGTAAATCATAAAAATGACCTAAAATGAAATTAGGACCAGAAGGTTTAACATGCAAAATTTTCGTGGCATTTATCTTCATAAATTACAAATTTTATGTTTTATATGTTAACATATTAACTAGGAAAAACAAAACCGATTATGCATGCAACAACTCTTGCTCTGATACTAATTGAAAGATTCATTTATCTCTTATTAGACATCTCTAATAACTAAGTTATTTAGTTTAGTCATAAAACTAATATAAGATCGTATGCATACAAAACAAATTCAATAAAAGAGAAGAATTAGTCATTCTTACAATGGCGGCCGAATGGGTTTATACTAATTGGCCTCCTACTAAATTAGTCTTCTTTAAGAATAATTGAATGCCCCAAAAATCCTTAGATCCAATTGCAAGATCTACTCCTTAAGGATTGTACCAAGGTAATCCCTCTCAATACATTTACTAATTTTATTACTAGAAATTAGTAAATGTCCCTTTAAATTTAAGTAATATGAATTATTACTACTACTAGTAATTAGATCTTAATATTAGTATTTTAGAATGATGTTAATATTTTCTCTCTTTATTTTGTTTTTGTCTTTAGTTTCAAGTTGAATTTTTAGAATTATTTTGATTTCCTCGTTCGACTTGGAAATTTGTTTGTTTCCTTAAACAATGGTTGTATTTTGGATATTGGTGACTTGGTTTGCAACCCAAGTCACTTATTTTATCGTACCATTTGTTATAAAATTAATCATCATTCACTACTTGCTTCGAGAAACATTAATATTTTATCAACTTAAATTGATCTTATAGACAATTATAATGATTGAATCATTATATGTCCATGAGCTATGAATTCGATTCTCCATATGCCATTGTGACTAAAGTCACAACTTACATTTATGAGATCAATAATAAAGTTATGATTGAGTTGTTGAACTCACGCAAGGGAACGTTACCAACCGTATTTGACACACCTATCAAAATTTAAATCACCTAGTCCATTTTATCCTTTCACTATGTCTCGATTAAATCACCATTATGTTGATATGTATTACGTTTTTCCCTCCGTCTCCATCACTATTAAGTTGTTTTATGGCTCAAAAGCTATCTTTGAAGAAAAAGGGCACTTTTCCTAAAGATAGAGTGGGAGTGATTTTAGCCACAAACTCTTCGCAAAGAAGATGTTCTTTACGTGAGGAGACCAAAAGAAGATATTCTTGAGGGAAACTACATGAGGAGACCAAAAGAAGATGTTCTTGACGAAAACTACGTGAGGAGACAAAAAGACGATGTTCTTGAGGAAACTACGTGAGGAGACCAAAAGAAGATGTTCTTGGACTGTAAGATTTTGATCGATGGAGAGATATAACTAGAGATTTTAAAATTCGACAATTTTACTTAAGAGCCTGATGAAACTAAAAGGCTATCTATGCAAGTAAATATATTTATTTGGGATTTCTCAGACCAATCCAAAGTAAATGGAAATTTATGATTAAAAGTTGCATAGAGAGAAAGCTGAGTTAATTGTTAGCTATGCTAAAGACTCAAAATCATTGCTATACTTTATTATGGTAATAGGTAAGTTGTTAAGACCACTTTCCAAAATGGGTATTTTGAAAGGGATATGTGAATGACATATATGGTTTTAACTAACACTAAGAAAAGCAATGATTATTTCAATTCATAAAATGCTTCGAATGAGCTGTCAAAAACGAAACATGTGGAATTGAGTGGGAGTCAGTGACAGTCATGTTTAGACATGAAGTTTAGTGGGAGGAATCATCCTTCATGAATTGCATAACATATTACTTATTGGGAATCACGAGCATATACTATCTTTTGTATAGAAGTATTTAGGATTTCAATTCCGGATGATATTGGACATCATGTGAATCTATGAAAACATGGGATGTTGGATTGGCACTTAGATAGATATATTATGTTGATAATGATCCTTTATCTTATGAGATTAACCAGTTAAGTAGGTTATTTATGTTGATGAATATAGAATTACCATGATAGAGTCATGGTTATTTAATGAACCTAAGAACTGTTGTCTACATGAATTCGATAACCAATGTTTCCGCCATTGGTATGATCATGTAATGCCATTATACACATGTCCTAGATAAATCACATGCTTGGAGCATGATAAGTCGATAATAAATTAATCCATGTTATAGTCATTGGTAAGCCTCAGGGAACCATCATAAATTCTCAATGAAAACTAATGGTCTGTTCTGGAGTTTGGAAGGATACTTAGTTGTGTGTTAAGAGGTTACACAAACTCAAGTTTCCGAACTCATTTGGATTTGTGAAAATCCTAGGCAATTATTGACATAAGAAGTAATTGACTAGAAAAGTGTATTTTATTGTCTTCCATTGCAAGATTCTACTAAATGAACGTAAGTACGTTGTGATTGGGTGCTGAACTTTAAAACTATAAATAGTGTTGTCCACCGAAACCCAAATCGCAAGTTATGTGATAACTATAAGAGCTCCTTTTAAGCTAAAGAACCTATGTCTAGTATAAAGTCTAGACATGTACTTAGTAAAATTCATGCTATAAAAGATAACATGAAATTGAAGGAAATCGCAATTCACAAAAGTTTGAACACTTGAACACATGGTATGTTCACAAGCTAAACTTATATTGCATTAGGCAAGTGCATAAGTGCACTCATGATTATAAGACATAGAGTAGTAATATGGTATTGACTACTCGTGTGTGATAATCACATTTACTGTTTGAGTTATTGTTAACTCATTTTGTACTTTGTTATATCCAAATGGGATTGTTGAGACAATATTGAACCCCATTAAAGTGAACTGGATTGACATAGTATTCGCCCCTAGTTACTTATATGAGGTGACATCTCGAAGCAACTAGAGTGTGATGCGATTGATGGTAAGTTAAAATGCCATAGAGTCATAAGGGTGTTGGGGCTGGTGTCCTCTACAAGTAGTGCAATAACATTTAAATCTCTAAAAGGATCAAAGGGTATACTTTTGTATTATTATCAGTTGGTCCACGTTTATCAATAACGGTTGGCTTGCTAGATAAGTTTGACGTTATTGTCATACAGATGGCGGTGATCAACTGGTCCCTAAAAGTCACACCTATAGGATACGTTTGAAAGATGTGACGGTATGAAAATACAGTCATGTTGATGCCAAAGTTGACTAAGCAGTTAGTCGGAGTCATTGACTAATAATTAGTCAAACGCGATGTTGAGATGATTATTTGATACGGATTAAATAATAATGGCTAAGACGAATTAAGCGGTTAATTCGTAAATTAAATATTAACGATTATATTTAATTGATGTATATTGAATTAATTATACAATATTGTCTTTGTCGGACATGTATTAATATTTCAACTAATCCGTGTTATTAGTTGATGTTTTAATAACCGATAACCGATGACGATTTATAATAAAAGCGTGTCATATACATTTAGCTTTTTACGGACCGGACCACGAGGTAAAATTAAGAGGAAGTGGAAGCCCACTTCCCCATGTAGGCTCACGGCCGGCCAAGCAAGAGGAAACAAAAGAGAGGCTCTCTCTCTTTTGTAACCTAATTATTTTCTTTTGCAAAATTATTAGGGTTTTGAGAACATTTTTCTCTCAAAACCTAGATCTCACATCTAAAGAAACTCACAACAAATTCTCTCAATATTGCAAGGCAATTAGAGAATACATTCTAGCACAAGGGCATAATCTCAGACGGTCTTGGGTGCAACAATTAGGAGGAGATCTACGTTGATTTCTATTCATTTTGCCGAATTGCACTAGGACCCGAGGTTGATTCTTTTACCTTTATCGTTTCTATTGTATTTTCGTTTTATGACAATAATCACATATAAAATTTGCGTTATAGTCCTATATTTTAAGGGTATTATACGGATATTACCCCACAAGTGGTATCAGAGCGAGGCCACGTAAATTTTTCTTTGTGATTTTCATCAAACAAATTTGATTCAATGAGTTTTGCATAAAAATTGTCACGGCTGAATTTTTTTTATTTCGGCTGTTGTTTTTTTTTTTGGGAACCGTGCCTTGTTTACACGGTTTTTGCTAGATCAGACGATCTTTTGTTTTCGTTTTTGTTCTTTGCGTATTGTTATTTTAAACGATAATTATAACAATATGTAAAATCATGTCAATTGTAGTTTTGTTTTCATATGAATTATGTTCAAATTGCAATTGAATTTTAACAAATCGTTTTTGTTTGGGACTGTTGTGGCTCACGGTTTAGCTACTGTTTTTCCCCCTTTTGGTCTCGGCATTTCTGCTGAGATTTAAAAAAAAAAAAAATTTGGGCTGTTTTGTCACGGTTTAACCGTGAAAAAGAAAAAAAAAATTTCATGCTTCAATTTTTTTTTTTTTTTTGGCCATGTTTTATGCATAATACGGATTTTATGCATTCGCTTGATAGTGAAACGGTTCACTCACGTACCATTTAGTTATTTTAAAGCGATTTAAAGTAACGGATTATCACGGATTAAAATTAAGTTGATTAAAGTGGTTTTGTCGCATAATTTTAATCATTAAAGGTGATTTGGATAAATTTTACATAATTACGGAATTATGTCTCGAATAAATTTGTTTTAGTTGATGCATTTTATTTATCATTATTTTGTATGTTTTGAATGCTTTTATTACGTATTTATTTATTTTTACAATCAGTTGTAACTTAGTGTGGCCTTAGTAGAACGTGTTACCGTAATGATGGAACACGGTCTTGGTTGTATTTTGAGATCTCGTATCTCCATTTTGGTTTTTTTTTTTTGTAATTACAGTTTTTATTTAGAATGTAAATAGGTTTATATTTTGTAAATTTTAATTGTAATTTTGAGACGGCCAAAGATGGAGATCGGATGCTCACTCCCGCTGCATGGACAAAGATGGAACATCAAGACAAGCTTCTCGGGTCCAACGGTGGATTCCAAAGTTGTACTATGTTCTTTTTACTAGGATAGGCCACACTAGGAATTTTTATTTACGTATTGCATTCTTTTATTTATTTTATCGTAACGATAGATTGCATCATTTTCCGCCTAAAACCAAACCACCTAATAATTGCATGAAAACTAACTCATATAGAGGTCACGCGTTAGTTTTCTTTGATATACAGATATCACACGATTTTATTTAAGCCATCACCTAAATTAATTCATTCACGTAATGCTAGTTTTTCGTTCACTTAAAATGAATTAAAACTAAGTTGATGGGATCTTCCTCGTATAAACAAAAATTGAGAACAGTCTTTATAGGTCAAACTCCAATGAATCCCTTCTTCGTCGGTAGGCATAATATGACCCCTTCTACGTTGGGTAAGTTGGAACCGATTGACCTATTTTATCTCAACACTATGGTCACTCGTACGATCCTGTGATTATGGTGGACTATAGATAGGATTTACGGAAATCTATCGACCAAGAGTTCTAACGATAGAACTAGCTAAACAGTTGGCTTATCAATTTACGGAAATTGAGTCTTGGGATCACTTGTATTATTCTTGAGGGAGATCAATTATACAAGTGTAATGAGTCTACACGATTAAAAGGATTTTTAATAGACTTAAATCACCTCGATGAGTTGCTTATTTCGTTTTGTTTTTCCTATCTTTTTCAGTGTAGATCACGATCACTTAAACTACTAATAACAAAATGGCTGGCCGTGCTGACGACCCAATGCCAAGTGCCACGTTGGACCGAGAGTCCTGGCTTCGGATCTTCATGAATCAGATGAATCAGTCTACTAGACTGAAGAATGATGGATCAAACTTCGCGGACTGGGAGGCGGTATTACGGAATGCTGCCGCTGCTGACGGGAAGCTCAAATTTCTTACAGAGCCCATCCCGGCAAACCCAGGCCCCACGGCTGGAGCTAACGAGATCGCCAAGTATAACGATTTCGTCATGGAAGCGGGTGCGATTAAAAACGTACTCATTTTTGCAATGGAATCCAATTTGCAGAAACGCTTCATAGCCCAAGGTGCAAACAAGATTTTCACCACGCTCACTAAGGAATTCTCGAAAGCACCGAGAATCGTGACCTATGAGCATACCAGTCGCTTCTTTGATGCGAGACTCCAGAAGGGCCAACCGATTAGCCCACACATTCTCAGCATGATTGAGAATGTCGAGAGACTGGAGGCGCTTGATTGTAAAATCAGCGAGAACATCGTGATTGACCGCATGCTTCATTCACTCCACGATGGTTTTGCGCTCTTTAGAGCGAATTACTATATGAATGATTTGAAGAAAAGTCCTCATGAACTTCACTCACTACTCATACAGACCGAGAAGGACATGAAGTTCAGTGGGAGCTTGAAACAGGATGTTCTCGTTGTGTCAAACAAGGGCAAGGGTAAGGGCAAAGCTCCAGCAGACCTAGCGGTAGGTAAACCAAAGTTCAAGAAGTCGGGCTCAGGTAAGAGTGGGCCTGGTGAGGCAAGTAACTCATCAGGCGCGACAAAGAGCAAGACCGAAAACATGGAATGCCATCATTGCCACAAGACTGGGCATTGGAGGCGTACATGTCCCGTTTACCATGAGGACATAAAAGCAGGTCGTGTTAAACCTGTTGGTATGTTTTCTTCCTCTTCTACTTTTATTCATATGATTGAGATTAAACACGCAAGTTACGGAACTTGGGTACTAGATACTGGTTGTGGTTCTCATCTGTGTAATCATGTGCAGGGGCTCCGAAACATCGAACCCCTCGTAAAGGGTGAGGTGGACTTGCGTGTCGGGAATGGAGCACGAGTGGCTGCCGTCTCGAGGGGAACATACGTGATCCAGCTTCCTACCGGATTTGAGTTATTCTTATATAACTGCTATTATGTGCCCAGTCTTTCTAAAAACATTATTTCAGTTTCTGCACTTGACAAACTTGGTTTTTCATTTGTAATAGAGAATAATACTTGCATTTTCTCATTACACGATATGATTTATGGCAAGGCAGTCTCCATGAACGGAATTTATGTTTTAGATCAGACCACCGAAATATTACACGTAATGAATAAGAAGTTAAACGTTGGTGACAAAGATCAAACGTATCTATGGCACTGCCGTATGGGACACATTAATGAGAAACGCGTAAAACAGCTCATAAAGAATGGAGCTATCTCGGCCTTTGATTTTCAATCGTTTGGCACGTGTGAATCATGTCTCATTGGTAAGATGACTCGAATTTCCTTCAAAGGTGTTGGAATTCGCGCTGCTGGCCTATTAGGACTCATACATACGGATGTGTGTGGACCTATGTCAATCACCGCACGAGAAGGCTATAGGTATTTCATCACTTTCACGGACGATTTAAGTAGATATGGCTATGTCTACTTAATGAAGCACAAAAGTGAATCCATTAAGAAATTCAAGGAATACCAGAATAGGGTACAGAACCTACTGGGAAGAAAGATTAAAACACTGCGCTCAGACCGTGGTGGCGAGTATCTTTCTCACGAGTTTGATCAACACCTTAAAGACTGTAGGATTGCCTTACAGTTAACTCCACCTGGAACACCTCAGCTGAATGGTGTGTCCGAACGGAGAAATCGAACACTGCTTGATATGGTTCGATCCATGATGAGTCACACGGTGTTGCCTGACTCATTATGGGGTTATGCTCTTCTGTCAGCTGCTCTAATACTTAACCGAAATCCGTCTAAAGCTGTTGACAAGACTCCATATGAACTATGGAAGGGAACGGTCCCTAACTTGTCCTTTATACGGGTTTGGGGCTGCGAGGCTTATGTCAAGTGGAGACACGAGGATAAGCTCGGCCCGCGATCGGTCAAGACATACTTTATAGGTTATCCTAAAGGAACACTTGGTCATTACTTTTATTCGCCAACCGAACAACGTGTTTTTGTTGCGGCTAGTGCGACATTCTTAGAGAAGGAATTTCTCGAGAATGCAAAGAGTGAAAGAACCTTCGACCTGTCGGAGATTCCAGAACCAAATACCGAGCAACCATTAGAGGATCATATTCCTTCAATCCCGGCTGCGGTCAATATTCCTGAGGAACCTAGGAGGTCGGGAAGAGTCTCTATTCCTCCGGACAGATACATTGGTATGGTCGAGGAACATGACATAGATGACATTCTACTCTTAACGAGTAGTGAACCCGCAACCTATAAAGGTGCCATGACTAGTTCTGACTCAAAGTTATGGCTTGAGGCCATGCAATCCAAGATGGACTCTATGTGTGAGAACAACGTATGGGATCTTGTTGACTTACCTGCTAAGGTTCGTCCCCTTCAATGCAAATGGCTTTACAAGATAAAGCATTCTGTGAAAGGTCAACAAGATATCTATAAAGCACGACTAGTTGCTAAAGGTTTCACCCAAGTGCCAGGTTTGCAATACGATGAAATTTTTGCACCCGTAGTCATGCTGCGTTCCATTCGGATTATCTTAGCGATTGCCGCTTTTCATGACTATGAAATTTGGCAGATGGATGTGAAAACCGCCTTCTTAAACGGGTTTTTGGAGGAAGAGTTGTACATGGTACAACCCGAAGGTTTCATAGATCCAGAACATCCTAAGAAAGTATGCAAGCTTAAGCGTTCCATTTATGGACTTAAGCAAGCTTCTAGGAGTTGGAATCATCGTTTCGACCAAGTGATAAAAGAAAATGGATTTACTCGATCGGTCGAGGAACCATGTCTATATATCAAGTCGAGTAGGAGCAAGATTGTCTTCCTAATATTGTATGTCGATGACATACTCCTAATTGGGAATGACATACCTCTCTTAACTTCGGTAAAAGTATGGTTAAAGAACCATTTCCAGATGAAAGATCTGGGTGAGGCACAAAGGATTTTGGGCATCCGTATCTATCGAGATAGATCACGTCGGATGTTATCTCTCGATCAGAGTCTTACATAGACAAGATCCTAGAGAGATTCAGCATGACTAACTCCAAAAGGGGTTTCTTCCTATGGCTCCAGGGGTGCATTTGAGCAAGTCTCGGCACCGAGACACCGGAAGAGAAAGAGCGCATGACACGGATTCCTTATGCCTCGGCTATAGGATCAATCATGTATGCCATGATATGCACACGTCCGGACGTGGCATATGCATTGAGTATGACAAGTCGATTCCAACAAAGATCCGGGTGAATCACATTGGATGGTCATCCAAGAACATTCTTAAGTACCTACGGAGGACTAAAGATTGGGCATTGACTTATGGAGGCGAACAAAAGCTATGCGCAACCGGTTATGCAGATGCTAGCTTCCAAACGGATCGAGATGACTCAAAATCTCGATCTGGATTCGTTTTTACTCTTAATGGCGCTGCGATCACCGGAAGAGTTCCAAACAAAGTGTTACAGCAGATTCTACGACTGAGTCCGAGTAATATGTCGCGTCTGAAGCTGCAAAGGAAGCGATATGGATGCGTCAATTCTTACAAGGACTATCTGTAGTGCCTAGTTCGAATGAACCGATCACCATCTATTGTGACAATAGAGGTGCCATCTTCCAAGCTAAGGAGCCAAAGTCTAGCAACAAGTCTAGACATGTACAACGGAAAGCTCATCTAATCCGAGATTACGTGGAGCAAAAGGAAGTAGTGATAGAAAAGATTGCTACAGATGATAACATAGCAGATCCTCTCACTAAACCATTACGACAAGATAAGCATGAAGGGCATGTTAATTCCATGGGAATTAAACGTGTTCCTAAGTTGTAGTACTCTTTTATGGATTAGATTCATTCTCTTATGTACTCTATACGACATCATCGTTTTGATATTTATATATTTTGTTTTTCATGTGGTTTTGTACGACAATTTTGAACACCACAAAGTGAACTGAACAAACATTATATTTTTGGTCCTTAATTGCCCACGTGAGCTGATAACTAAAGGTAGTTATTTTGTGACGTTGGTTGATGGTGGGTTCAACGAGCTATAAGTCAAAAGGTTGACTGACCAATCACAGAGGCGATTTATACGGATATCTCGTAGGACACAACTGTGACATCGACGTGGAGTCCTAAATGTTTTCTAACATTCGGTGCCCGGTCGTGGATAGGACCTCCATGGTGATCCTAAGAGTCGATTCTTTTGACTATCGACTGTCTCTTGAGACTAAGGCAGATTTTGGGTGACTTTGGTTTCTTTCTCACGGTCATCCGTAACAGGGGGCCAAGTAGATTTTTTCTGGGTCATTTCATGTTGTGCTTAGGTCGGAAGGAGTCGAGTTGAAGGAAATATTCAGCCTTTATCAGGTACTCGATATTTCTCGGGGCCACTCGAGGAGTCAGAATCGAAATGCATGGCCATGCTCGAATACGAATTCGTTTTATCAGTTGAGTTACTCTCTAGTCGGGGAAACCACTCTAGATACAGATCGATTGTAAAATACGACCTTTGCGGATCCGGATCTGCAAATTGTTTTACATTGAGTGGGAGAAATGTTTAAATGAATATGAGAATCGGTTATCGCACATACACTTGTACGGACAAGTGGGATTTTGTTGGAGCTGTGTCCTCCAGTTAGTGCGGATAACGTTATTACACATACACTTGTACGGACAAGTGGGAGCTTGTTGGGGCTGGTGTCCTCTACAAGTAGTGCAATAACATTTAAATCTCTAAAAGGATCAAAGGGTATACTTTTGTATTATTATCAGTTGGTCCACGTTTATCAATAACGGTTGGCTTGCTAGATAAGTTTGACGTTATTGTCATACAGATGGCGGTGATCAACTGGTCCCTAAAAGTCACACCTATAGGATACGTTTGAGAGATGTGACGGTATGAAAATACAGTCATGTTGATGCCAAAGTTGACTAAGCAGTTAGTCGGAGTCATTGACTAATAATTAGTCAAACGCGATGTTGAGATGATTATTTGATACGGATTAAATAATAATGGCTAAGACGAATTAAGTGGTTAATTCGTAAATTGAATATTAACGATTATATTTAATTGATGTATATTGAATTAATTATACAATATTGTCTTTGTCGGACATGTATTAATATTTCAACTAATCCGTGTTATTAGTTGATGTTTTAATAACCGATAACCGATGACGATTTATAATAAAAGCGTGTCATATACATTTAGCATTTTACGGACCGGACCACGAGGTAAAATTAAGAGGAAGTGGAAGCCCACTTCCCCTTGTAGGCTCACGGCCGGCCAAGCAAGAGGAAACAAAAGAAAGGCTCTCTCTCTTTTGTAACCTAATTATTTTCTTTTGCAAAATTATTAGGGTTTTGAGAACATTTTTCTCTCAAAACCTAGATCTCACATCTAAAGAAACTCACAACAAATTCTCTCAATATTGCAAGGCAATTAGAGAATACATTCTAGCACAAGGGCATAATCTCAGACGGTCTTGGGTGCAACAATTAGGAGGAGATCTACGTTGATTTCTATTCATTTTGCCGAATTGCACTAGGACCCGAGGTTGATTCTTTTACCTTTATCGTTTCTATTGTATTTTCGTTTTATGACAATAATCACATATAAAATTTGCGTTATAGTCCTATATTTTAAGGGTATTATACGGATATTACCCCACAAAGGGATGACTAGTCGATCACATAGGCAGACTATATGGGACACTCTGTTGGGCAATGAACGCTTATAGAGTTCTGGCCATTTTTAAAGCCTTGTCGTGGCGAGAGCTACTATAGTATTCTTATGAGTCGATTCTTTGACTAAAGATTGTTCGCCTAAGATGGCACGGTTTCAGAGTGACTTTGATTTATGTTCTGCGACCTTCGTAATTGGGGTCTAATGAGCATGTTTTAGGTCATGATGAGCTGTGGCTATTCGAAGGGAAGAGTGCAATGGGAATTGTCCATCCCTCGTCAGGGTTATCTTATATCTCAAGGCCATTCGGGGAGAAATGAACTGGAAATGCATGGCCACGCTCGGAAGGTATTTATGGTAGATAATTACGGTCAGACAGTTGTTCTCCAGATCGAGAAAACTACTCTAGATATGATCAAATGCAAGTACGACCTGCAAGACACCTTGCATTGAGTGGGAGATAGTAATAGGACAAGAGAATTGGTGACGCACACTTGTCGCGGACAAGTGGGAGATTGTTGGAGTATGTGTCCTCGACAATAATGCGATCACATGTTTAAATCTCATATTAAGAATACATAAGGGATTGTAACATTTTATTGTCAACGGATCCACATTAATCGGTAATGATTGGCTGACTAGAGTATGACATTAGTGTCGTATGACGGTGGTGATCAGTTGATCCCTTAAGGTCATACCTCCAGGGAAACATTCTTAATTGATTAATTAATTAATTGTATGACGATACAAGTTAATTAATTCCTTAAAATTGAACGGATTATTTTGTGAGTAAGATTACGTATCTTATTGTAATTCGATTAAATAAGATTTGTACTAAGTAATTAAATTGTTTTATTACTTAAGGTTTATTTATTGTTTATGAAATAACTAAAATAAAGAATGAATTGTTTACTATAAATACAAGTAGTTGTGATTTATAATTCTATGACCCATTTTAAGTAATTGTAATTGTGAATTACTAGTTAATTTGTGTATGTGATTTATTTTATTTATATAATGATTTTTTATAAGTTAAAAATGCATTATTTAAATTACATGTCTAAAATGTCACACTACACAAATTGACATTTCACAAACTTAAAATGGACCCATATTAAATGGATGAGCCGTGAAGATGAAAGGATAAGGAGATGGTTGTGCTTTGTTCTTTTAATTAGTGGAAGGCATAATGATGACCTACTAACCATAGGCTTGCATGCCTACTCTCTTGAGAAGAGAGAATAGAAAAAGTATCGGGTTGTCTTCCCATGAAAAAACCGGTCACCCATAAAGAATAAAGACAATTTTTCTCTTCTAATTCAATTATTCATTCTTGAGTACAAGTTCATCAAATTGGTGATTCACTTATCTCTCTAGTTTTAGTTTTTGAACAACACTAGAAAACTCACATAATCTCTAATATTATTCATATATTACTAGAAGTAGTAATCTCATAATATTAGTATTTTAAGGGCACATATATTAATTTCTAGTAACTAAATTAATATTTGTATTAAGAAGGATTTCTTTGGTACAAATCCTTAAGGAGTAGATCTTGCAATTAGATCTAAGGTTTTTGGGACATTTGGATTATTCTTAAGAATACTAACTTGGTAGGAGACCAATTTAGTATAAACCATTTTCGACCTCCTTGTAAGAATGACTAAATTCTTCTCTTTTATTCTAATAGTTATGCATGCATAAGTTCCTTTAAGTTTTATGACTAAACTTATACACTTAGATATTAGATATGTTTAACAAGAGATATATTAATCCTTCACTTTGGACTTGTATGTGAAACAGGGGTTACCTGCGATATCATGGGATGAGTTTAAGAGAGCTATGAGGCGAGAGTTTGTACCAGAGCATGTGCGTAGTAAGCTGAGAGAGGAGTTTGATGATTTTAAGATGACCTCTGACATGACCGTTGCTGAATACTACCATAAGTTCAACGGGAAATCTAGGTAAGCAGAGGATATGAGGCTGAACCAAGAGAATTTGGCTTTGAGGTTTTAGAAGGGGTTGACATCCAAGATTATGGAGAAGTTATCGGTAGGGGTCCTTACAGATGTTAAGGAGGTGTATGAGCATGCTGAGAGGGCTGAGAGGTTAGTTAAGATGACCAAGGAGATCCGGGAGAGTGCTTTTGAGAAGAGGAAGGCTGAGAGTGAGGGTGGTGGTCAGTCTAGTTATAAGAGGGGCGTCCATAACCAGTTGACAGCGTACTATTCAGCTTCTTACGAGCATGGTTGTGGTGGTGGTAGTAGCAGTTGGGGTATGTCTTGTTTTAATTATGGGGGTGTGGGCCACAAGAGGCACAAGTGTACCAGTGCTGTGAGTGGGGGTTTCCAGAGATCCTTCACAGGGGAGTTTCTCTCAGGGTCCGTCTCAGAGTTATGCTAGTAACAAGCCGGCTGGGTCTTGGAATAACCGTGGTGGTCAGAGTAACAATGGCGGGGATAACCACAATGGCGGTAATTCATATCAGAAACCGACGATGAACAACAAGTAGGGATCGGCTGCTAAGCCGTCTACCTCAGCTAGTACTGTCCAGGGAGGTGGGTAGAAGACCAGTGGTAAGCTGTTTATGATGGAGAATAAAGCAGCTGAGGATGATGCTCACGTTATCACCGGTACTTTTCTTGTTAATGGAGTCTTTACCTTTGTTTTGTTTGATTCGGGTGCGTCACAGTCATTTGTATCATCGAGTCATGCTAAGTTGTTGGGTTTGAGTGAGTATGAATCTGTAAAAGAGGAAGTTTTTATACCGTCGGGCGAGTTTGTATCTTGTGGGCGGTTGTATAGAGGGGTGTCTATGATAGTTGGGCAGGTTGACCGACCAGTGGACTTGTTAGAGTTTCCTTTGGAGGGTTTTGAGATGATAGTTGGTATGGACTGGTTGGGTAAGTACAAGGCTAAGACAGATTGTCATCAAAAGAGGGTTTCTTTGAGAGGTGCTAAGCAGATTAGTGTGTCTTATCGTGGGTTTGTTGTCAAACCCAAAGTTTAGTTTATTGCAGCAGTGACCTTGAAGTCCTATCTGAGGAAGGGGTGCCCATTGATCTTATGCCATGTGAGGGACCATAGTATGGAGAGTACGACAGTTGAGCAGATACCAGTGGTGGGACAGTTTCCAGATGTCTTTCCAGATGAGATACCGGGTTTGCCACCGAAGAGGGAGATACATTTCAGTGTTGAGTTAAAACCGGGAACGGGGCCAATCTCTAAGGCACCATACCGTATCGGTCCTAAGGAATTAGAGGAGCTGAAGAAACCACTGGATGATCTGATTCAGAAGGGATACATTAGACCTAGTGTGTCACCGTGGGGAGCACCAGTTTTGTTTGTGAAAATGAAAGATGGGAGTTTGAGGTTGAGCATCGATTATAGGGAGCTGAACAGAGTTACAGTGAAGAACAAGTATCCTTTACCGAGGATAGATGATTTGTTTGATCAATTGAACGATGCAGCAGTCTTTTCTAAGATCGATTTGAGGTCAGGATACCATCAGGTGAAGATTTGGGAGGAGGACATACCAAAGACCACTTTTACATCAAGGTATAGTCACTATGAGTATGTTGTGATGACGTTTGGGTTGTCTAATACACCTGCGGTGTTTATGGATTTAATGAGCCGGGTCTTCAGTCAGTTTTTGGATCGGTTTGTGGTGGTCTTTATCGATGATATTTTAGTCTTTTCTAAGACTAAGGAGGAGCATTTGAGGATAGTGTTGCATACTTTGCGAGACAACCAGCTGTATGCAAAGTTATCTAAGTGTGAGCTCTGGTTAGATGAGGTTGCCTTTCTGGGGCATGTGATTTCAAAGAAGGGTGTTGCTGTGGATCCTGCAAAGATAGAGGCAGTTAATCGGTGGGAAGCACCGAAGAATGTGGCAGAGATCAGGAGTTTCTTGGGTTTGGCAGGGTACTATCGACGGTTCGTGAAAGATTTTTCCAAGATAGCCAGACCTATGACAGCTTTGATGAGGAAAGAGAACAGGTTTCGTTGGGACGAAAGTTGTGAGAAGGCGTTCCAAACATTAAAGGAGCGTTTGACCACATCTCCAATCTTAGCATTACCTAAAGGGAGTGAGAACTTTGAGGTGTATACAGATGTTTCGAAAAATGGGTTGGGTTGTGTGTTGATGCAGAACGGGAAAGTGATTGCCTATGCTTCTAGGAAATTGAAGCCATATGAGGAGAACTATCCGACACATGACCTAGAGTTGGCTGCAGTTGTGTTTGCTCTCAAGATTTGGAGGCACTACCTTTATGGGGTGACCTTTAAGGTGTTTTCAGATCACGAGAGTCTCAAGTACATCTTCACTCAAAAGGAGTTGAACATGAGACAGAGGAGGTGGATGAAGCTGATTGGGGACTATGACATGGATATTATATACCATGAAGGGAAGGCTAATGTGGTTGCAGATGCCTTAAGAGGAAGTGTGTGCATTCTCTATGCACAACTATGTCTTTGATGAGGTTGAGAGATGAGGTGGGGAATATGGGGATGCATATGATACAGAATGGGGATACTAGAGGGGATTTCACAGTGGAGCCAGACCTTTATGATGACATTCGCAGGAAACAGGCTTTGGATCCTAAGATTGGGGAGTGGAGAGCTGGATTATTAAAAGGGACGATGTCTAGATTCTCTATTCATACAGATGGCGGTGTGAGATTCGATGGGAGATCGTGTGTTCCTAGTGATGAGGAGTTGAAAAAGATAATCATGATAGAGGCTCATTGCACACCATACTCGGTACATTCAGGCGGTGACAAGCTATATAAAGATTTGAAAAAGGCTTTCTGGCGGCCTGGGATGAAGAAGAAAACAGCTGAGTTTGTGGCTCGTTGTTTGACATGTCAGAGAGTTAAACGAGAGCAGCGACGACCACAAGGTAAGATTCAGTCTCTTGAGGTACCTGAGTGGAAGTGGTTGTCCATTTCAATGGATTTTATTGTGGGTTTGCCGAGGTGTCAATAGGGTAATAACATGATATGGGTTATAGTGGATCGTCTGACCAAGTTAGCTCACTTTGTGCCGATGAAAGATAATTGGACCAAGATACAGTTAGCTTTGGCTTATAAGAAGCATGTGGTTCGTTTGCATTGGGTGCCTAAGGATATAGTGTCCGATAGAGATGTGAGGTTCATATCACGGTTTTGGAAAGAGTTGCAGGAATTGATGGGAACTACCTTAAAGATGAGTACTGCATTTCATCCTGCGACAGATGGCCAGACAGAGAGGACCATCAAGACTTTAGAGGATATGCTACGAGCTTGTGTTATGGATTTTGGTGGTAGTTGGGAAAAGAGATTGGACCTAATTGAGTTTCCTTATAACAACTATCACATGAGTATAGGCATGGCACCATTTGAGGCTTTGTATGGGAGGAGATGTAGGAGTCCGATTTAATGGGATGATAGTGCTGAGGCAGTGGTTTTGGGGCCAGATATGGTACAGGAGATGGTTGAACAGGTTAAGCTGATTAGACAAAAGATGAAAGCGGCTCAGGATCGACAAAAGAGTTATGCAGATTTACATCGGCGTGACATAGAGTTTCAGGTTGGGGACAAGGTTCTTTTGAAAGTCTCTCCTATGCATGGGGTCATGAGATTTGGGAAGAAAGGGAAGCTGAGCCAGAATTTTATAGGACCACATGACATTTTCGATCGTGTGGGTGAGGTTGCTTACCGGTTAGCTTTACCAGCTGCTTTGGATAGAGTGCATAATGTGTTTCATATGTCTCAGCTGCGGAAGTATGTGAGTGATCCATCACATGTGTTAGAGGTAGAGAACATCGAGTTGGATGAGTCCTTGTCTTATCTTGAGGTGCCCAAACAGATTCTTAATCGTAAGGTTAAGAAAACCAGACATGGGGAAACAGTGTTGCTTAAGGTTCTTTGGTCTAACCATGAAGTTGAGGAGCCTACTTGGGAGGCGGAGAAGGCTATAAGGGAGCGGTATCCGTCTCTTTTTTATCAGGTATGTGTGGTTACGGGGACGTAACCATGTTTCTTTTAGGGGGGGTAGGAGATGGTCGCATAGAGTTTTTGTATATTTTATGTTTGTTTTAGTACAGTTAAGAGTTGTCTTGAGTCAAGTTGAGTGTTGTTTTGGGAGGTGGTTTTGAGTTTTGTTTTGAGTTTTGGTCATGATTGTTGTGTCAGGAGGAAGTTAGTGTGTTTTGTTTTTGTTTATGGGTTGAACTTCGGGGACGAAGTTCTTTTTAAAGAGGGAAGACTGTAATACTACGGTTTTATGTATCTATGAGTACTCTATCGAGTGGGGCTTACTCCGTCGAGTAAGTAGTTTTTGACGCAAAATAGTAGATTGTCTGTAGGGTACTCGATCGAGTAAGTTTGGGACTCGATCGAGTAAGGGCCACTCGATCGAGTAAGTCACTTACTCGATCGAGTAAGTGAGTTTTACGGGCTGAGTTTGACGGGTTTTTTTAATGACGCGAGATTAATATAAAAGGGTTTGTTATTATTTTTTAAACACTTTTCAACATCATAAACTTTTCAAGTGACGATTAGAAGTTACGTACTTTGCTTCTCTTGCATCATTGGCAAATCCCTAAGCTACGTTCATCGGATCATCTTGTTCTTTATATAGTTGCGATCATCGTGTCGAGGATAAGTTCCTTGTATAATTTATGTTGGGTTTTCGTTGAGTTTCTCTAAAACCCTAATTGGGTATTGTTGGGGGTTGTGGGTGATTTGTATGTTTGTGGTAGTAATTGTATGTATGCATGTGATAGGAGGAGGATTCGTAGAGGAGGCTTTTTGATTAGCTTCTAGATCGTCTGTGGTGTTTGTATTCCAGGTAGGGTTTCCTTACTCAGTATTGGCTACATAATGTGTTGGTGATTGTTATTGTGATTGTTGATTAATTATAATATTGGCTTGGTTTGGTGATTGCTGTTAGTATACTGTTGATTGGTTGTGTAACTGTCTGTGATCTTCGGGGTGCGTCCCTGGCTGAGTGGAGTCACTTGCGGGAGTGGCTTCACGCCCTTGATTCGCCCATTGTGGTTCCCGTCACAAGGGGGATGTGCACATTAATGAACATGGGTTTATCGCTCGATGGAGATGAGCGGGGCTTAGGTGGGAATGGCTACGGTCCCCCACTGGCGGCGAGGAGTACTTGTAGTGATGGGTACTCTGGCAAGGCTACACACTTTAGTGTGTATTCAGATGTGTAGAGTTGGAGACGGAGTTGTGGAGATTGGTTTAAGCTGATCGAGCTGTTTGTGATACTGTTTCTTTATCGCTATCCTTTTTTTATGTAATCAGTACTGACCCCGTTTAAATGTTTTCAAAACTGTGGTGATCCATTCGGGGATGGTGAGCAGTTGTTGAGCAGGTATGATGGCTTATGCGAGGGATATCTGGGATGGAGTCACCACCGGTCTTAGAGTCTTCCGCTATGTTTGGATTAGTTGTTTAGTCTTTTGGTTTTTGAGAGCATTTGTATTTCCTTTTAACAGTTTTCTAGTTTGGTTGTATCACTTAAACTTTATTAACATTTAAGTATGTTTCGTTATTGTCTATTTGAGTATCATTGCCTCGGGAAACCGAGATGGTGGCATTCTCATACCTTAAGTGGTCCTAGTAAGGCACCTGGAGTATGGGGGTGTCACAATTCCTTCGAGTCAATTCTTTAGACTGGTGACTATTTGTCTGAGTTGGTGCGGTTTTCCGGTGGTTTTGGTTTTTGTTCTAGGTCGCGCCGTATGATACGGCAGTTATGTACCAAAAATAAATACCTAAATATAATTAACAGAAGCTAGTGATAAGTAGGGTCGATCTCCACAGGGAGGCAAGGTATCTATCTGTAAGTCCGTCTATCTATGTCACAAATGGGGGGTTTTAAATTGGCTTTCTAAACTACTAAAGATCAAAGGACAAGAGATATAAGCAAGAGCAATAAAGTGAGAAAATGAGATAAAAGTGATCAGATAAGAGAGGTATGTTAGGATTTCGGTTCACCATGGCAGTTCATCGACTCAGTTGTAAATAGCCTAGACAATCTACTGTGAGAAGGGTAAGGGAAAGGTCCTTCCGGTCCGCTATCCACCCTAGATATCCACTAACTTAACTTCCGTCCTCATTAGGGTAGTCTGCTGTTCATAGGAGATATGTTTATTCCAATCTTTCGATCCAGGAACAAAGTTAACCAAATTAATGTTATTTAGAAGCGTGCACTCAACTAAATATGTTACAGTTATATTGCTATGGTGACAGATTCTCACAAATAAAGTATCTAGTCTAATTACTTCATTGTCACATCGCTACCATGGATCCCCTAATCCTAACATAAGGGGATTAGCTACTCATGTTTTTAGTAGGATCAACAATAATAACAATAAGCATACTAATTAGAGACATAATGAAGGAATTATAAATAAGCATAAACTAACGGAGAGCAAGAGTAACAATAAGAGAACAAGAAATAAAAACAAGCAAGGTATTAAGATTAAGATTAAGAGAAAGGAAAGATTACAATCCAAATGAATCCAGCGTAAAGAACAATCCAACGTAATTAAGAGCAAAAGTATGTGATTAAGAGAAGTTCAGAGATTCAGAAGTATGTAAAGCGTACCTAAGAGATGTTTTAAAACCTAATGACGACTCCCTTATATAGGGGAGCGAATATTAACATAATTAAACCTATCACGGATTACTAAAACCCGTGTAACACAGCAAACTACTCGATCGAGTACTTTCAGACTACTCGATCGAGGTCTTCTCCAGCCAAACTCTTTGATCGAATAAAAAGGGCTCTCGATCGAACTCTTCCAATAAAGCGCATTTCGATCGAGTACAAAGAACCACTCGATCGACCTCTAATATCTGCCAAAGTACTCGATCAACTTCGAGAACCTCTTGATCGAGTGCTTTCCACTGAGAACAGCCTTCAACTCGTCTTGGCAGCTTCATATGACCTTCACGCATCCCGAGGTACGACTCTTGCTCTAACCACTCCGTCTCCTTACAATGCATGCTAAATGGGACGAATAAGGGACGATTCCGCTACTTTCGGGTCCATTTATGTAATTAAGTCAAAACAAACCAAAGTAGCCAATTCGGGGAATTTTACAATACAAAGCGATACAAAAAGGCATAGAAATGCGTGCAATAAGAGGCAAAAAAGTCTATATAAATTGCACTATATCAAATCTCCCCAAACCGAACCTTTACTCGTCCTCGAGTAAACTAATTGCAAATTGATGGAATGGATATGAAAACTCAGAGCTAGCTATAACTTGTCTACTTAAACCAATTTAATGCAATCAAAAATTAACAATTACAGCTACAACAGTCAATACGCAAACGAGTTATATGATGTCTATAAATAAGCTGACCTGTCGACCTTGCAAGACCATAAAAATCAGACTCTCACAGGTCACTCTTCTCTCATGAAGCAAAGGGTGAAAGTATATGTGTCAGAGATAAAGAGAAGACAATCACTCACCTAAACTGCGACCTACATAACATGCATGCAACAAAAATGATAGACGATTCAAGTACCATACATACATTCCAACCAATATGTCTGTCACAGCCGAGGGCTTACAAAAGATATGCGAGAGTGAGGTTACAGGTAAGAAAAGGCAAAACAGATTATGGAAACGTGGAGGTAAAGCGTCAAGCTAGCACCTAAACAGGACCATTTAAGACTATCCAATTCTCAGCTATCTAAAAATCAAACACAAATGCCATTCTTTGGCACAAAACTCACTACCCAACACACAATCTCCTCAAAAAGATATAAATAAGAATGGAGGAGTAGACCGTCACAAACTTCCCTTTTTTAATACGGTCTCATTTCTTTTCAAATTCTCTTTTTTTTTCTTTTCTTTCTTTTTTTTCTGTTGACGTTTTTTTTTTTCATTTTTTTTTTCTCTTTTTTTTTTGTATTTTTCATCCTTTTCCATGCTTTTCTCATTTTCCTGCGCACGTCTCTTCCTTTTCTACCAACTCTATATAAGTGAGAACAAACCAACTAGCAGCAATAAAAATATACCACAAAAATTACACTAAACTAGCTTGACAGGAAGGCTTAATTTGGGTGTAGCTAATAGGTCAAAAGGCTATTTTGGCTAATGTGGAGCTAAATGGGTGAAAATGAAAGAAAGGGGGAAATTGTATCCTTTGCGGAGGGTATTGGATCCTTTGCGTCTGCATTTGCATTTGTTTTTAAGCCATATAACTAGTGTCATTCATGACCAGTTCATGTCCGTTTGGTCGGGGAAGATAGAACGGGCAAGGTAGGGATTGGCCGGGTAGACCGGCTGTGTAGGGGTAGGAGTGGAAATAGGGATCGGCTGAGGCGTGGGCGTGGAAGACTGCCCAGCCTCAGTGGTCTGTGTGGATCCATGTCCAGTCTCAGGTCTCTTCCGCTTCTAAGCAGCGGAAGTAGTGGTAGGTGGAGCGAGTTGGAGGTGGTAGAAGGTCAAAGGTGGAGGCAACCTACCCCTAACAGTGGTCAAAGGGACAAGACGGGGTAGGTCAGTGGAAGGTAGGACCACGAACAAGGAACCACAAATCTTCCAAGTCCGCTGGTCAGAAGCTAGTCAAAACATTGCCAACATGGCAGAGACATCGAGGTACCTATTAGTATGTACATGTGCCAGGTCACGAGGGAAGACAGGGAAGAAAGAACGGGCAAGGTAGGTGGCTATGCCACCGCAGACAATGGTGCCCGACTTCTTCTTCCCAACAGTTTTAAAATACTAAGCAGTCAAATAAGCAATGTTAAGAACAAAAGGGCCCTCGCTATCAATGTTCAGATATCCCCCGAGAATCGACAACTCAACATTGTTAATGTTGTTGGGCTCTTTACGGCCGAAAATCGTCCCACCAATGAGACGCAAAATGTAATGGGCCGGGGGGAGGTGGACATGAGCGAGTCTGTGCTCCTCAAAGGGTGTCTGTGCCAAGGTCCTCCAAAGTATACGCAGGACCTTCCTAGGAGGGCCCGACTCACCGTGGGAAGACAGACCTAACCTACTACCAAACTCAGCTAAGGTCAAGGTCGTAGTCCGGTTAAACAACCGGAAGGAGACACACGCACAATCTGGGTCAGTGGCGTAGGCAGCAACAGAAAAAGTGACGGAGCTAAAAACCTCAAGGGTCAGCTCCTTATAGATCAAGGCACTCATAGTGGTCAGTCCAGTCATCCATGCGCCATTCAAAATCTCAGCTACAGGCTCGTAAATACCCAACATCTCAAGTGATTTCCGACACAAAAATTTAGTAGACGCAAAGTCACAGCTCTCTAAGTCGAAAAAGCGGGTACGATGAATAGAGTTGACAAAACGTACCTCTGGGTAGTCGGGATGCGGGTCAAGAGACTCATCGGCATGGAACGTGACACGTCTGGCAGTAGGTGTGCCTCATACTCGACCCCGTCCACGCCCTCCAGTACCTGAAGAAGAAGCCCGTCCAGTAGCTGGGCGAGGTATTAGGGCAGCCCGGTAAGCAGCTGTAACAGCCGCTGACAACGCATCAGAGGTCGTCACCGTAGAGGTTGTGGTACCAGAAGTAGTCACAGTGGTAGCCGCAGTAAAGGTAGCAGCAGAGCTAGCAGCAGTACTATCAAAACTAATAGTAGTGGCAGCAGAGGCAGACATAGTGGCAGCGGAAACAGAGCTAGCAGTAGAAAAAGCAGTAGAAAAGGCAGTAGAAATGACGATGGTGGCAGTAAGGACAACCGTCTCAGTCAAAGTTGGGGTAACAGTCGAACTAGTCGAAGGGAAAATGCTACTATCCATCCTAATCAATCAAGTAAGGGGAGATATTAATCAAACAACCAATACACACGAATTTCCCTAATAATTTCAAAACACATTCGAAAAAAACAAACCCTAAGCACTCAATTTAGGTCGAAAACAACAAGTAATCAACAAAGGAGTAAAGGGAATCACTTACTTGATGAATAACCCACAAGAAGAAGCAAGAAATCGATAAAAATCGCAATCAATTAAGTCGAATCGAAATCGACTCGCAGAAACCCAAATTCTTCAATTAAGCAACAACGAAGACGAATTTGAGAGGGCAAAGTTAGGGCTTTTGTCGAAAAACTAGCAATGAACACAATATGGGTGGTTGATTGTGGTAAAGGGGGGAGATTAATGGAGGTTTTGGGGGGTTTTATCGCAAGTCTATCGCACAAAGAAGGAAGACAATGTTAGAATGAAATTAGAACGAAAATAGAAGTTAAAAGAATAACTCCCTGCGTAAAATAGGCACATTCACTCGATCGAGTGATTTGAAACCATTCGATCCAGGACTCTGGCATTCATTCTTCTCGATCGAACAAAAATCCACTCGATCGAGAAATCCTTCTTTTTGACAAATCGATCGAGTGTCTGAAACCACTCGATCGAACACTTTTGCTGGGTAATCCTCTCGATCGAGTACAAAATGCACTATATCGAGTTGTTTTCCTATGGAACATGTCCCAATGCAACTTCTCTTCCCCAAACCTGCATAGAAACACGCAAAAACATTTCCCGAGAATACCAAATCACAAAAATAAGCAGTCTATAGTCGGTTTTCGCTAAAACTAACTAAGGTACTATCTAAAAGACTAAAAACGCAATTTAAAAGTCTTAATGAAAATTCAAAATTACAAATTAATACAACGGGGCATTCCCCGCTTATCGACCAAAATACTGTAGTTGCCCACAAGAGGGCTTCTGACTGGAGGAGGTCCCTTTAGCATCTCGGACCGTCCTCTTCAATCGCCAGGAGCTTGAACTCGAACTGATTGAAGGATAATAATTAGAATCCACATACGCCCTAACCTTCTTTTTCTTCTTGACATTCCCATCGACATTGGCATTTCCATCACTTTGATTGACTTCAACTCTACTTTGACCGATAACATCTCCAACACCCACTTTATCTGTACCTGCAACAAGGAAAACAGTAGAATGGTCCTCATTTTCGCTCTGAGTCTGAGGCGAAGGGGTTACAATAGCAGCGCAGTATTCAATACTCTCAGCTGGAGTGTCTGTATCTGGGTCAATAGACGATAGGGTATTGCAAGGTTGAACTTGGATGGGAGCCCTACGAGATTTAGAATGATGAAATATCAGCTTCTCGTCTCCTACCTGAAATGTAAGGGTCTTTCCCCCGTCGTCAATTACTGCACCTGCAGTAAATAAAAATGGTCGCCCTAAAATAATAGGGGTATGAGCGTCCTCGGGTATGTCTAAGACTACAAAGTCTACGGGAATAATGAATCTCCCGATCTTTACAGGTATGTCCTCTATAACTCCTAGTGGCCGTGATATACTACGGTCGGCCATCTGAACGGTCATATTGGTACAATTAAACTTAGTCAAATCGAGTCTCTTAGCGAGAGACAACGGTAAGACACTCACGCTAGCTCCTAGATATCATAACGCGTTATCAATCAAGTGGGTCCCTATATGACAAGGAATTGAAAAGCTACCCGAGTCTGATTGTTAGGGTGGTGTTTTATTCTGAACTAAGGCAGTCCCTATTTTAGTCAAAGCCACCGTTTCGTGGTCATTTATATGTCTCTTACGCAAAAAAATTTCTTTCATGAATTTCATGTAAGAGGGTACCTGGGTAAGCAATTCGGCGAAAGGAACGTTGACGTGAAGGCTTTTCAGGATCTCAACAAATTTCCCGAACTGTTGGTTGGCCTTGTTGTTCTGCAATCGCCTTAGAAAGGGCACTATAATGGGAATTTCGAGCCCTTTATTCCTTTCTTCCAATGTCTCAACAGGTTCAAACTCATTCTTACTCGATCGATCTCTTTTACCTCTCGATCGATGTCTTTCAGCAGATTTTTCACTCGATCGAGCATTTTCAACTACTCGATCGAAACATTTTTCATCAGCATTGCTCGATCGAGGTGGAATTTCACTCGATCGAACACTTTTCTCAGGATTTTCACTCGATCGAGGAATTTCACCCTCTCGATCGAATCCTTGATTTGTAACTTTACTCGATGGACCCACAATTCCACTCGATCGAGTAATATCTTCAGCAATTCTGCTCGATTGACCTCCAGAAATGAGTTGATCGAGTATTTTCTTGGGATTTAGTACTTATTCATCTACGGACGACTGTTCACTGCCTGCAACATCGCCTTTCGGGTCTGATATATCCTCAAGAGTTGACATTTTGCGTCCTTTATAAGAAAGACCACTGCGCAAATTAATCAGATTTATCATCTCGTGCGGATTCTTCTCAGATTGAGACGGTAAATGACCAGGTTTCCTTGTAGATTGACTAGGGGCCAGTTGAGCTACTTGGGTCTCGAGTGACTTTATTGATGCTTCTTTCTGTTGGTCACTCATCTGCAACTGTTTAGTCAATGATTGGAGCATCGACTTAAACTCAGCCAATTCACTAACTCCACTAGAAGAAGCTCTTTGATGCGACGGTGGAAAGGATAGAGGCTTTTGAAACCCTTGTTGAGCTTTGTGAGGAGGAACATAAGCTTGTTGCTGCTCCTGCGGAGGAGTAGGATTAAGCACATTCTGACTAGTCCATCTCAAGTTGGGATGGACTCCACTCTGATTATTATAATAAGAACCTCCTCATTGCTGAAAGGCAAGGACTTGCTCTTTCTCTGTTAGACAGTCAACAACAGTGTGACCGTCGTTACTCCCACATCTCTCACATGTAACGGCTTCTTGTCTGGTCAACAAGTGAACCGTTTGTTGATCACCAGTAGCTTGCAACTCTAACTTATCAAAACGAGCATTTATGGCGTCCAGCTGAGCCACTACAACATTATCAACTGAATGAACTGTGCGAATACCATCTCTCGAGTTCCCATACTCAGCACAATGGGTAGCCATCTCCTCAATAATTCCCAATCCTTTGTCATCATCATTGTTCTTCTGAAATCGCCCATTACATGAGGCGTCCAATATAGCACGGTGGTCGTCATACAACCCATTATAGAACTGGTTGCACAAGAACCACTGATCAAAACCATGATGAGGAAGAGACCGTACCAACTTCTTGAAACGACACCAAGCTTCATAAAAATTCTCATCAGGTGCCTGCTTGAAACTTGTAATTTTTCCTCTCAGTTGATTGGTACGTTGTGGAGGAAAGTACCTTTTATAAAAGGCAAGGGCAAGAGTCTCCCAGTTGGTGATACCGGCTGCAGTACGATCAAGATCAGTGAGCCATTCACGGGCTCCGTCGGTCAGAGAAAAAGGAAACAGGACTTCCTTAATCTTATCCTGGGTCACTCCCTTAGTGGTGGGAATGGTAGAGCAATAGTCAGTAAAGACCTCTATGTGTTTAAGCGGATCTTCACCCGCCACGCCTCAGTACAAATTTCGTTCGACCAAATTAATATAGGATGGCCGGATGTCAAAAGTGTTGCCATCCTCGGTCGCAAGCTTAAAACCTTTAGGGATCGAGGCAGTTGTGGGCTCTTAGTCATTCGCAATATTAGGCATCTTTACTGGCTTGATAGAAGAAATAGAGTTGTCTTCTTCACAAGACGGATCTTCTGCAAACAGAAAATGTTGTGGCTCAAGTTTAAAAGTAGTCAAGTCTTCCTTTTGAATCTTCATTTGCAGTCTTAGTCTATGCCGAAAAGATCTCTCTGGCTTAGGATCAGCAGGAACTAATTCTGACCTGTTACACCTGGGCATACACAACACTGAGGGAAATAAGTGAGAACTGTCTCAAGGAATAAAAATTTCCTGATACGGAAGGAAATAAACAAAACAACAACAGACAAACAGGGTTGTTGCCTCCCCGACAACGGCGCCAAAATTTGGTACGGTCGTTATGTACCAAAAATAAATACTTAAATATAACTAACATAAGCTAGTGATAACTAGGGTCGATCTCCACAGGGAGGCAAGGTATCTATCTGTAAGTCCGTCTATCTAAGTCACAAATGAGGGGTTTTAAATTGGTTTTCTAAACTACTAAAGATCAAAGGACAAGAGAAATAAGCAAGAGCAATAAAGTGAGAAAATGAGATAAAAGTGATCAGATAAGAGAGGTATGTCAGGATTTCGGTTCACCATGGCAGTTCATCGATTCAGTTGTAAATAGCCTAGACAATCTACTATGAGAAGGGTAAGAGAAATGTCCTTCCGGTCCGCTATCCACCCTAGATGTCCACTAACTTAACTTTCGTCCTCATTAGGGTAGTCTAATGTTCATAGCAGGCATGTTTATTCCAATCTTTCGATCCAGGACCAAAGTTAACCAAAGTAAGGTTATTTAGAAGCGTGCACTCAACTAAATATGTTACAGTTATATTGCTATGGTGACAGATTCTCACAAATAAAGTATCTAGTCTATTTACTACATCGTCACATCGCTACCATGGATCCCCTAATCTTAACATAAGGGGATTAGCTACTCATGTTCTTAATGCAATCAACAATAATAACAATAAGCATACTAATTAGAGACATAATGAAGGAATAATAAATAAGCATAAACTAAAGGAGAGCTAGAATAACAATAAGAAAACAAGAAATAAAAACAAGAAAGGTATTAAGATTAAGATTAAGAGAAAGGAAATATTACAATCCAAATGAATCCGGCGTAAAGAACAATCCACCGTAATTAAGAGCTAAAGTATGTGATTAAGAGAAGTTCAGAGATTCAGAAGTATGTAAAGCGTAGCTAAGAGATGTTTTATAACCTAATGACGACTCCCTTATATAGGGGAGCGAATATTAACATAATTAAACCTATCACGGATTACTAAAACCTGTGTAATGTTGCAAACAACTTGATCGAGTACTTTCAGACTACTCGATCGAGGTCTTCTCCAGCCAAACTATTCGATTGAATAAAAAGGGCTCTCGATCGAACTCTTCCAATAAATCGCATTTCGATCAAGTACAAAGAACCACTCAACCGACCTCTAATATCTGTCAAAGTACCCGATCGACTTCCAGAACCTCTCGATTGAGTTCTTTCCACTAAGAACAGCCTTCAACTCGTCTTAGCAGCTTCATATGACCTTCCTTCACGCATCTCGAGGTACGAATCTTGCTCTAACAACTCCGTCTCCTTACAATGCATGCTAAATGGGACGAATAAGGGATGATTCCGCTACTTTCGAATCCATTTCTGCAATTAAGACAAAAGAAACCAAAGTAGCCAATTCGGGGCATTTTGCAATACAAAGCGATACAAAAAGGCATAGAAATGCGTCCAATAAGAGGCTAAAAAGTCTATATAAATTGCACGTATAACCGTAAAAGGAGGCCAATGAGCATTTACTGGGTCATTGTGATCTGCATCGAACAAAGAAAATAGGTCAACAGGATTGTCCACCCATGTCATATTTTATCTCGAGGCCACTCGAGGAGAGGTGACTGGAAATACGTGGCCACGCTCGGATGATATCTATAGTAGAATATCCGGTCAGACAGTCATTCTCCTGATCGAGGAAACCACTTTATGATATGATCACGTGCAAGAACGACCTGAAAGACATCTTGCATTGAGTGGGAGATATTATTGGACAAGAGAATTGGTAACGCACACTTGTGTCGTACAAGTGGGAGATTGTTGGGGTAATGTCTTCCACAATAAATGTGTTTACATATTAAATCTCGTAAAAGGAATAACAGGGATTTATTTATTTATTTGCCAGCTGATCATCGTTAATCGGTAATGATTGGCTGACTAGAGTTTGACATTACTGTCGTGTGACAGCGGTGATCAGCTGATCCCTTTAGGTCACACCTATAGGATGATATCCAAATGGAAAAACTAATTATTTGTTTGAGATACAAATTAATTAAATCCTTGTAATAATTGACTTTTAATAAGTCAAGTGAATGTATTATTTGATGACGAGTTACGAACTCGGGCCAAGGGAATTTATTATTTAATTATTAGATAATTAATTAATAAATGTTAATTGATATTTAATAATTAATGGTTAATTAATTAAATTTATACGATATGTGTATAAGTTTTTAGGTAAAGCTAATTAGCTATTTAAATTTACAAGAGGTTGTAAAATTAGCTAATAAGGGTTCATAAGATACATTTTTATATGGATAAAATGGTCCAATTACTACATAATAGTTAAGTAGGCATTAGTTGTTAATTTGTACTCCCTCCATTCAACTCCACAAGGCCCTTTTCTTTTTTCACGTTTGCCAACGCGTGTTTTACGTGTTAAATATCGTCAGCTACGTATTTGCAAAAATTATAAAAGTTAGATATTTTTAATGTACTCGTAAAGACGAATCAAACAAGATCCCACATGAATATATTTTCACTTACGTATTGAGAGAAAATTGATAATGAATGGTCACTTGTAAATAGTGTGTAAAATAGAAAAGAGCATTGTAGAGTTGAATGGAGGGAGTATTATTTAAGTGTTAAATAATCAAATTAATATTTAATTATGTAAGATAATTAAATATAAGACTTATAAGCATTTGTGGGACAAATGTCGAAAATCGAAATGGACCAAATGATACATGTGGACTGTTTTTTTAGAGTATGTATTAAGACCACCACATGTCAATAATATTGACAAAATGCACATGAGATATTCCTCTCATTTGTTTACTTTTGAGATGCCTATATATACCTCATCTTACACAATTGCATGGGTTAATTTTCAAGTCAAAAAATTAGTCCATTTTGGTGTCTCTTGGTTGGTTTTAATAGAGAGAAAAAGGAGACCATTTTTCCATCTTTTTCCTCTCTTAAAACTTGATCAAAAGTTGATTATAATCATCAAAAAATTCACATATAATAATACACCTCGAATATTTTTAGTAGTAATAATATTTATAGTAATAAAAACAAGGTTTACTACTACTTTTATCTAGTTAGTAATTTTAGTAGTATTTTGGGATAGTCTTGGGTGCATCCTAAGGAGATCATCTAGGTTGGTGATTTAGAGTTTAGAGGATCATCCTTTGAATTTTTAGCTCAAGAACTACAAAGGTAGGAGACCTTTGTGGTGCCCTTATATTGCCATATTTCTCAATGTAAGGAAGTTTCTACCAGTTAATTATTGCATGCATGTAGATTAGACCATTACATAAAATTAGCTAGTAATTTTATTGTCATAAGAAGAGTCTAATATGGTTTAATAACTAACACTGCGGATCCGGCGGAGCTTGCTCGGGTGCGTGCTGAGTTGGATGCAGCGAGGTCGATGATCGAGTCACAGGGGTTGGGGATCATCAGTCAGGACTAGGAGTTGAGGCGTCGCGAGGACGGGCCGCGAAGCTGGGATGCGGAGATTGCTTCTCTCAGGGTCAGCTGGCTGCAGCGGAGGACCTTCGCGTCACGATGGAGTACGAGACGCTAGAGAGTTCTCCGGAGAGAGGGCTCGAGTAGGAGGTGGTGTCTGGTTTGCCCGAGACTACTCATGAGACCGAGACTGGTCCACCGGGAGGCGTTTAGTAGTTGTAGTTGTTTGTCCGTGTTTTGGACTTTTGATTTTACACATTTACGTTTTGCGTGAGGCGTTTTGTATATATGTGTTTTTGGATTGTGGTTTTTTTGTGTTTTTGGCTTTTTTGTGTTGTGTTTCGGAGAAGCACGGTCAGCCACTAGTTCCCCTTTTGCTTTGCATTTGTTCCTGCATTGTTAGTGTGGAAAACAAGCAACAAGTAGCACGTGCGCATAAATGTAAACACGCAAAAGCATTTGATGAAAACAAAAATTACCACGATGACTCGAAGTTAAAATTGAAATTTGAATTGAAATTTTGAAAATTCCGCGACAGGTCGTCACGTTTGGATTTTTCAAAAGAAAATGATTTGAAATTTCGAGCAATTAACTCGTGTTTGAATTAATTTGCATCGAATTTTGCTAGAAATTGATTTGTAACTCGCAAAAACTAAAACTCAAACCGTCACGAGTGAATTTTAAAAGAGATTTTTGCGAGTGTATTTGATTTGATTTTTGTGAGATCAAGACTCGACTTTGCAAGAGCTTGGATTTTTGGGAAAAATTGACGTCGCGTTATCAATTTTCGATTTTGTGGAAAATGCGAAATAAGCGAAAAATTTTCGGAATTGTCGACTGACATGGAAACGATCCGTCGTGGATCGGGGCGACTAGCCCTTCCCCCCTAAAAAAATAAGAGAAAACCCCGTATGTTTAAAGCTGCCTCATGGAAACCGTGTCGAATTTCGTAAAACGCAAAAACAAGGAAATGTGAGTGTGAGAAAACACAAAAATTCTTAGATAGGCCCGAAGAGGTGCGAGTCCTGCAGCGGGAGGATTTAGGTGTCACGAAGAAACACAACTTGAAAGGGACAAATCAAGCCGCGGATCCTGAGAACCAGCCCAAAGAGGCGCGAGGCCATGGGCGATGGAAGGGAGCTTCCCCTTTTTTTGGAAAAAAGCGCTGATTGTTTTGTATAAATAGGGACGTTTGTGCTTCATTTTTCCATCATCCGAAACACTAAAAACATCTCCACAAAAACAATTCTTCTTCTTCCACAAAATTATTAATGGATGCTTTCGAAAATAGGTTGCAACATTGGTGTCGGGATTTGTCACCTCCCGATAAGTATCAACTCGTTGTAATGAGAGTTGGTCAAGTTAAGGTGCAATCCTCGTTCCTTAATGCATGCTCTCGGTTTTGGGATTCGAAACATCATGTTTTCGTATTCCCGAAAGGTGAAATTTGTCCTCTTACTGAAAAAGTAGGCGCCATTGGTGGATGGCCGGGTTGTACTCCGGTGCTTCCTCCGACTCGGTTGTGTTACAAAGAGAAGTTTCGTTCAATGTTGGGCTTGTCAACAAGTCAAGTCAACTTTCTCCTTGCTCCCCATGGTGTGGATATGTTAGCTCTTATCAACATTTTCTCAAATAGGTTGGATGTCAATGTTTCGGAGGTGGCTAGGAGAAGGGCTCTTGCCTTTTTCCAAGTGCATGCATACCTCCTTGTCGATGCCTTGAAGAAGGAGGGGTCCAAATGTTATGGTAGTATGCCCCTTGTGCATGTGGTCGAGCAAATGGAGCATGGTAGGGATCCATCATGGTTGGTGCTTGGCGAGATCATCCAAGCTCTGGACAAGAAGGGCTCTTGTGGAGAATCTCCTTCGTTCGGATCTCTAAGGATCCTCCACGTGTGGCTGTTGGAGAGGCTAAGGTATGTAGAGCTTCCGGCCGATTCCTCTTCTTAATCCTTCTGTCACCTTACTATGAGGAAGAAATTGTACTCGGATAGTTTTGCATCCACCGAGACCTATTGGACCTCGAGATTGGTGGAGGAGGGTGGTCCTCATATCCATTGGGTGGTGCCATGGTGGCACTTGAGGTCCTTTACGGGGTTGCCCGCTTCAGTTGCTAGTTCTTGATCTTTGATGGTGGTGGGTTTGAAGGTTGCTTCCTTCTTCTATCCGGAAAGGCTTTTGAGGCAAATGGGGCGTCAACAAAAGGTGCCCGCTCAAGATACTCTCGTCCAAGAGAGTGTTTTTCGGAACTCCGAGCTTGTGGAGGTCTTTGAAAGGTGGTGGGCCACTTGGCCGATTTGGGAGGTACCAAACCCCGTTGCCACGACATGGATGACTTCCGCTTATGTCAAGTGGTCAAGAGCTCAAACCTTGGAGGAAAGGTCCAAATCTCGTAAGGACAAGGTCGTCGACTTGAAGTATAGGGAGGTCGGCAAGGCCAAACGTGCCTTCTTTGATGACTTTGTTGATGGAGCTAGCCCGGATGTAATGAGGCCACCAAAGAGGAGAAGCTCGGGTCCTAAAAAGGTAGTGGGTCGTGTATGGGCTCGTCTTCGGCCGAGTATGGGGTCATGCAAGAGACCGGAGGCCGTCGCCGTTGTAGATCCGTTGAGGATCCGTTCCGAAGGGGAAGTTCATGCTAGGCGGGCCAAGAAGAAGAACAAGGGGAAGATGTACCCCGAAGGAAAAGGCAAGGGTAGAATGGAAGAATGAAGACCTCTATTACCCACTTTATTATAATATTGTATTAGTGTTGTGAGTTTTTATTATATTATACTAGCTATGTATTGTGTGTCTTGTGCTAGTTTTACTATGTGAGATGTCTTAGTCGACATCCTAGCTTTGACAAGTTGTTTGCTTACTTAACTTTTTTTGTTGTGAAATTTGTAATCCTTCTCATTATTAATTAAATAAAATGATTGCTTTTGTTAAAAGAAATTGTGAACCCTTATTTCTTCCATCCATTTTGTAAAGGCAATTCGGTTTGAATTATCCTAAACATTGCACTTGGGAAATGAGATTTTTGTGGGAAGGGAGAAAGGCTTCTTTTTTTGTATTTTTTGTGGGAAAGGGAGTGTCTTTTCCTTTTCCTTTGTTTTTTGAAGTTGATATGGGTGATTTTTTTTTTTTTTTTTGCATGTGGGGATGGTTGTATCCTTCTTGTGTGGGAAAGGACTGCCTACATATCCACCTGAAAAAGGCGAATCAAAACGTGCTCTTAGTTCAAAAAGTTTTGTTTTTTTATTTGGGTTTTGAGGTTATATCCTTCTTGTGTAAGAAAGGACTGTCTACGTATCCACCTGAAAAGGTGAAATCAAACCATGGTCGTAGTTTAAAAAATTTTGTTTGAGTGCAAATGGATGTTGCATTTGACAGATCAAAGGACGTTTGAAACAAGGCAAGGTGCCGCAACTTAGACTCTATAAAACATGCAATTTCATATCAGAACGCGTTAAGGAACTTCACTTGAAAGGGATACGGTGGTTGCTAGTTTGTAAAACTAGGGTAAGGTTTGGTGGTTGCTAGGGTTCAAGGGTAGTATTTCTTGAGTTGGTCTACATTGGTCGGTTTTGTGAAATCCTCCCCGTCTAGGTCACTCAGTCTCATTGCACCCCCCCGAAAGTGTTTTCTAGACCAGGTATGCCCCGGCCCAATTGGGTTTGAATTTCCCCCTCGGATCGACGGGAAATGGTGCTCGAACCGACTTCAGAACCAAGCCGCCTTCTTTGATGTTCCTGAGTTTGACCTTCTTGTTGAATGCCCATTGTATACGCCGTTGGTAAAGCTGGATGTTGTGCAAGGTGTTGTGTCGCCGTTCTTCTAGAAGCGTGAGCTGTTCGAACCTTCGACGGGTCCATTCCGCCTCAGGAACTTGACTCTCCAGTAGGATGCGTAGAGATGGGACTTCCAACTCCACTGGTTGAACCGCCTCCATACCGTATGCTAGGTAGAAGGGTGTGGCTCTTGTTGGTGTTTGAATAGAGGTTTGGTATCCCCAGAGTGCGAATGAAAGTTTGCTCAGCCAATCGCGGTAATTATCTTGCATCTTCTTGATGATGGTGACAAGAGTTTTGTTTGCTACCTCTACCGCTCCGTTGGTTTGGAGACGATAGGGGGATGATCGATGTCGCTTGATTTTGTATTTGTCCAGCAAGGCTTGTGTTTCCGCCCGGAAGTGAGAGCCTTGGTCTCTGATGATCTCCTGGGGTACCCCATATCTGCAGATGATGTTGTCCTGGATGAACTAGGCCTCTTGTTTGGCGATCAAGACTGCATAGGACTGTGCTTCCACCCATTTGGTGAAATATTCGATGGTGACGAGGATGAAGCAATGGCCTTTGGTGCTTATAGGGTTGACTTTCCCGATGATGTCGATGCCTCAGGTCGACAAAGGCCAGGGTGATGTCATGGTGTATAAAATGGATGGTGGTATGTGTTGTATGTTGGCGAAGATTTGGCAATTGTGGCAATGTTTGACGTAGTTTCTGCAATCGGCTTCCATGGTGGTCTAGTAGTCGCCTAACCACATGATTTTTCGGGTCAGTATCATTGCGCTTATGTGAGGGCCGCATTCTTCATCGTGGACCTTTCCCATGACTTTTTTGGCTTTGTGATGGTCAATGCAAAGAAGAAGAATCCCTTGGGGTGTTCTTTTGTATAGTTGTTCTTGGTTTATCACGAATTGTGATGCAAGTAAAGGGATGGGTCTTTGTCCTCTTGTATCAGAGTTGGCAGGGAATTCGTTTTTGGTTTTGTAGTTGAGGATGGCTTGGTACCAAGGTTCGACATGGTTCTCCTCGTCGTTGTTGATGGCGCAGATGTGAGCGGGCTCGCTCCTTCTTTCGACACATAGGGGCATCGATGTCATGTCGTCAGGTATGTTGACGAGCGCGACAAGTTTTGCCACGGCATCAGCAAATTGATTTTCCTCTCGTGGCAAGTGGAAGTAGTCGACCTGGTCGAAGAATTCGGCCTCTTGATTGATTTTCGCTCGGTAGGGTGCTAAGCTATCGCTTCGGATTTTCCATGATCCGGACACCTGATTTATGATGAGTGAGGAATCGCCGTGGATCCTCAGTCTCTTGATGCCAAGTGTTATGGCTGCTTGTAGGCCGATGAGGCATGCTTCGTATTCGGCGGCATTCTTGGTGAAGGCGAAGTCCAATTTGACTGAGATCGAAACATGTTCTCCCTATGGTGATATTATAAGGATTCCTACCCCGAAGCCTCTCAGGTTTGATGCACCATCGAAGTATAGGTCCCATGCATCAGTGTCGGCACAAAGGATGTCTTCGTCAGGAAGTGACCATGTGTCGGTCGTTGGATCCTCGTTGACGCGATTTTCTGCCAGGAAATCGGTGACTGCCCTTCCCTTGATAACCTTGAGGGGTATGAACTTGAGGTCAAATTCTGATAGCGTGAGCGTCCTTCTAGACAGCCTTCCGTTTAGTACGGGTTTTTCGAAGATGTATTTGACCGGGTCCATCTTAGAGTAGATGTGAATTGTGTAGCTGAGCATATAGTGCCGCAGATTCTTTGTTGACCATACTAGGGCAAGGCATGTCTTTTCTAGTTGGGTGTATCTTGTCTCATACTCGATGAACTTTTGCTGATGTAGTAGATAGCTCGTTCTTCGCTGTCGACTGTTTGTGCTAGCATTGCTCCCATGGCTGTGTCGGCGACAGTCAGGTATAGGGATAAGGAAATTCCTTGGTTAGGTGGCATGAGGACAGGAGGCTTGGTAGGATTTCCTTTATCCCGTCGAAGGCCTTTTGACAGTCGTCGTCCCAATCGGTGTGATCGGAGGAGCGAATCTTCTTGAAAAATGGTTCACAAATCATAGTGAGCTTGGCTATGAAGCGACTGATGTATTGAACTTGACCGAGAAATCCCCGAATCTCCTTCTCGTTCTTAGGCCGAGGCATTTGTTGAAGAGCTTTGATTTTGGTAGGATCAATCTCAATGCCTCTCTTGCTGACGACGTGTCCCAGGAGTTTTCCCGAGGTGACTCCGAATGTGCATTTCTGAGGATTCAATCTCATGTTGTATTTCCGCAGACGAGCGAAGAACTTCTACAGGGCGCTAATGTGGCCGTCCTGCTCTTTGGATTTGATGATCATGTAATTGACATATACCTCCACCTCCTTGTGCATCACATTATGTAGGAGAGTGCTAGCGGTTCTTTGATAAGTTGCTCCGGCGTTGATTAGACCGAAAGATATGACGGTGTAGCACTATGTACCCCACTGTGTAGTGAATGTAGTTTTGTGCATGTCTTCCTCAGCCATTTTGATCTGGTTGTACCCAGCATACCCATCCATGAATGATAGGAGGGCGTGCTCGACAAGATTGTCTACCAGGATGTCAACATGTGGTAGAGGGAAGTCGTCCTTTGGACTTGCTTTGTTCAAATCCCTGAAGTTGACGCAAACCCGAATTCTGTCGTCCTTCTTGGGTACAGGAACTATGTTGGCCACCCAGTCAGAGTATTCGAACACTTTGATGAATCTGGCTTTGAACTGCTTGTCCACCTCTTCCTTGATTTTCAGGGCGCATTCGGCGCAGTTTTTGCTTTACGGGTTTAGCTCCGGGTTTAATGGGTATCCTGTGCTCTGCAATCTCCTTGTCGATCCCAGGCATGTCTTTGTAGGACCATGCAAATATGTCCTTGTATTCGTGTAGGAGGTCGATGAACTGTTGTCTTTCCGAGGGGTCAAAGGTTGTCTCTATCCTAAGTTATTGAGGTGTGTTGTTGGTTCCTACGTTAATAGGTTTGGTCTCCTCAATGATGGGGGTCCTATTTTCTCGTTTGTCAAGTTCCTTGGCTAGGTGAGGTGGGTAGTAACTCAAGTCAAATTCCTCATGTTCGTTCAGAATTGCATTGCAGTTAAATTGAGACGAGTCATAAGCAAATATAGCGTTCATTAAGTAGACTTGAGCGAAAAGCTCGGATAGGACAGACATCTCATGGGCAGTCAAAGGCGACACAGTAGAGGAGGTGGCCCCTGGAACAAGCTCTAGGTTGCTACCTTCCACGGGAGTGGGGATGACCCTAGTTGACTCGGCCTCTTAAGCAGCCACAAGTTTGTGATAAAACAATGGAAAGGGGACCGTGACTGGGACATCAGGAGTGCTAGGAGCTAAGACAGACTTTGACTCCGACTCAGACTCAAACTCTTCTTCACTTCCCTCTTTGAACATAGGGCCTTCTCCATTTGTAATCTTGAGAATGCGGCCTTGACGATCGGTCCACTTGACAGTTCTCCTCCAGCCTTGTGTAGTTTTCTCTGGGTCAGTATCAGAGATTAATGCGGTGGGATCGAACTGGTTATCCTTTAGAGTAATGTTGATAATGTCCTATAGCCGAGGTGCTTGATGTTGTGTTCTCCGAAGAGGAGGCTGACGGCTTGTCCGTCGAGGCATGGGGTCGACTCAGATTTGGTTGACGCAGCTTTTGGTGTTGTTGAGGATGAAGTAGCAGTCTTGAAAGTCTTCTACACCCGGGCGTTTGACCTTGGCTACGGAATCATAGATCGGCTCAGGAAAGCCGTGGTAGAACTCGGATTCTCCCTCGGGGACGAAGTATCCATTAAGGGTCAAATGATAGGGACGGAGGATGACCCCGTGCTTCTTGCGCTTCTGTATTAGGAGGTTCATCTCCCGGGTGTCCTCATCTGTAGGATCATATCCTAGTCCGAAGGGGATGATGGGGACCTTAGCCCGTTTTAAGGGAGGCAATGTGGGATTTATCTGTATGCATCCCTTTAATTTTAAGGATTATAACGAATTATAGAGTGATGATTACGAGTCATAAAACTAAATTGCATAAACAATAGCATAAAGGATTAAGAAATAACCTTCGGTCCTAGCTTTTATGGCCTATGAACAATATCGCAATGATATTCTCCTATCAGTTGCACCCAAGACGATATGAGATATGCCCTTGTTCTTTTGCTAGAATCGATCCCTCAAATTTTCTGTAAAATTAGGGTTTTGTGTTTTGTTGAGATGAGAGGCAGGAGTAGGTTAGAAATTAGGTTAAGAAAAATAAACTCCTCTCTCCCTTATAACCGTGTATTAGGGTGAAATAGGGTGATTTATTTTTCTTTCCAAAATCTCGGCCCATACATACGAAACATGCATATCAGTCGATCGACTGATACACCCGGTCGATCGACCATGTAACTGAAACAGGTATATCAGTCGATCGATTGACATACCCAGTCTATCGACCATGTATATAACGCATTATTTATAAATTGTCATTTATATTATACCGCATTAATTAATACGGGTCAATAATAATTTATTATGACAATATCGTATAATTTATCATTAGCTGATTAAATATAACCGATTACATTTAATTACGAGTTAACATATTAATTCGTCCAAGCTTACATTATATACATTAATTAAATATAACATATTATATTCAATTTACGAATTGACAGTTAATTCGTCTAAGCTAATATTATTTAATCGGCATTAAATAATCGTCTCATCAACACATTGATTAACTGTTTAGTCATATAAGGCATCAATGTGATTATATTTTCTTACAATCACATTTCTCAAACACATCCTTTAGGTGTGACTTTTAGGGACCAGTTGATCACCGCCATCTGTATGATAATAACGTCAAACTTTCTAGCAAGCCAACTGATACGTGCATTTTATATAGTCTTTTAGCCTAATTTATGCACGTATTTCTATGCTTTTATCGTGGTTTTATGCTACGAAATGGCCCGAATATGCTACTTTGGGTTATTTTGTCTTATTTACATGAATGGACCAGAAAGTAGTGAAATTAAAGCCTTTTACCATCCGTTTAGCATGCATTTGGAGGAAGAGTGAATTTGGAGCGGGAATGTAGCTATTTTGAGATGCGCAAAGAAGAAAGATAGCTAGGCGAGCAAAGGAAGAACTTCAAATTGCTAGTGCCTACTTTGAAGAGCTATATCTCGAGTTATACAATAGATATTCAGTTGATTCTAATTGGAGATAAAAGTTTGTCCTTTTAGCTTTCCAATGCCATTGGAATCACCCTGTTTGCCCAAGTAACGAAGAAATGACAGCCGTTTGAAGTTCAGTGTGCGAAGTAGGAAATTGTGCGATGGAAAGTACTCGATCGAGTAGAATTTTGCTCGATCGAGTCCTTTTTCTATTCGATCGAGTGGATTCGCTATGGGCTTGGGATTTTTATCTTTAATTCCGTCAATTAGGTTAATAAATCCTATTTTTCTTATAAATAGGAGTAGGACATCATTGTAACTGTCAGACGTTGCTTCTGCTCTCTTATCATTTCATAAAGATCGTCAAAGGGAAGGCTTGAGTACCTTTGACCCGTCACCTATGTCCTATTATATGGCACAGCAGGTGATTTACTGCGGGAGATGTGGTGCTGCTGGGCATAATGAAGTTTTTTGTTTGGCAGAGAATGACGAAGTTTACGCGTTCCAACAGCGTAGTCGAGCTAGTCAAGCAGGTGTAGTGCCGCCACATCCACCCTATCAATGGCCACCGCAACAAGATCCTCCTGATATACAAGAAGAAGAAATTGCGGAGCTGAAATCTCTATTGGAGACACTTGCAGCTCAAATGCAAGTGAGGCAAGATTATGATAAACGCACTTTTTCGCGACTTGATAAGCTCAAAACTGACATTGCTCAGTTAGTAGCCGAGATGCAAGAAGAAGAGGTATACCTTCTTTGAGAGCGGTTTTTCCCCCGAGGAAACCGTGTTGCCCAATCTTTGAGGATGACCTCTATGATTCGGATGACGAGTTTCTATCATATTTCAATGCCTTACGCGAAGATTTCAGCCTGTCCGAGGAAAATATCACTCGATCGAGTGACTTATATTAGTCGATCGAGTGAAATTTCAGAAGAATCAGTCGATCGAGTAGTTCAAATCACTCGATCGAGTGAAAATCAAGAGGAAAGTGCTCGATCGAGTAATAATTCTACTCGATCGAGTGAGTTGGCCATTGGGAGCTATGATTCGTCATGTGGGTTTGATTTAGATGACGATTTTGACGATGATAATGGTTACGGTGAATCCCCCTTATTCAAAGCCGAGTTAGATGCACTTGAGGCTGAGATTTACGGGACGAATTCCACTGAGGGCGACGAAAGTACAGCTGAGTCGGTATTTGCTCCTAGCACGGATGAGGTAATACATTCCTTTGTCAGTGATTCCGTCATTGAGAGCGACCAACCTGAGGTAGTAAACGATAATTTTATTATTGTTTGTTTAAATAGTATATTACCTCGTTTGACTCGTGCTATTTCTTTTAATGCTATACCCCCTCCCATGTGGACGTATAAATTGAATGTCTTTCACCGTACATGTCATCTTAAAATTGTTAATCTGAAACGGGGCCCTAATTTATCGTCAATTGCTCCCGCGCTCCTTTATTTTGTGGATAAATTTAGGAGCTCACATAGGAAATTTGTTAGACTTAAACGGTTGTTTAAATTTATTTCCTATTTCTATATTCCACTTTGGTGCTACTTACATTTCTGTGTAGCACATGCGCAGCTGTATGATCTAATGCTGCGCGCTTTGAGCTGTTTTGATTATGATTAATTAGAGAGCCTCAAAGAAAAGAAGGTCGAGCTGGGACCTGTCTGAAGCTAGCGCTACCCGGGAGGCAACCCGGCGATTTTATTTTGCATTTTATTTAGTTTCAGTTGTAATAAATGGTCTTCGTACCATAAAACTATATCAGTATGCTTGCTTAGTTAGTTTGCGGGTTGTTTTTCATTGCGTCTTTGCAGGAATTCTACTCGATCCTTAAGCTGCAGAAAGACAAGTTACTCGATCGAGTAAAAAAAAAAAAAAAAAAAAAAAATTTACTCGATCGACCACTATTCCTCTCGATCGAGCTGTTTTAGACGCCCATTGCTTGGATTAGCTTCTTGTGACGATGTTTCGGAGCTATTAGTGACCTCCCACGTTGCTGCTGGCTGGTTTGGGGAGGTCCCTTATTTGCGTACTCTTGTAAGTTTTCCGCATTTACTCTCTTTCTCTCCTAGTTTGCATTTCCTTTCCATGTTTTGGTACAATGGGGGCATTGTACGGTTTGGTTTGGGGAGGTTATGCATCCATATCTGCATCTGCATATTATTTTTATTACATTTATGTTATCACATTCAATTTATGTATGCATTGTCTTTTATTCTTAAAACTTTAAAAATTCCCTAAAAATTAGAAAAATTCAAAAAAATCACGTTTATTTTTGCATATAGGTTGAGTTGGAACGGTAGATTTCAATGATGATATTGCACTATAATTGTCTTTTTGCTTAAGCCTTGCATGAACTTTATCTTTTAGCTTTGTCTTTTGCATAATCTACGAGTTAATGTTAAATTTAGCTGAACGGATAGACTTGACCTAAAATTTTGGCAACCTACTTATAATTTCTAAGGAATTAGAGTCTTATAAACTGGTGTCATTTGTGACCGGTTTCATGTAGGATTGTGAGTAGTTACTCCTTGCATATCATGTATCATCAATTTGCACATATATGAAATTCAATTGCTTTTTGCCTACATACATTCGGGTTAGTGGTTGGTGTCACATGCAGAGAGGTGCTTACAGTTTCCCTTTCTTTCATTTTTACCCATTTAACTCCACATTAGCCAAATTTGCCTGTTGACCCTTAGCTACATCCAAATTTAGCCTGCCTTGTCAAGCTAGTTTAGATTGTTTTGCGGCATACTGTTTATTGTGCCAAGTTTGGCTTGTATCTGATGATTTGGAGTTGGTAGAAAAGAAAGAAAAGGAGGATGAATTGAGAAAAAAGTTGATGAAAAAAAAACGTGAAGTTGAAGAAAAAAAAAGAATTCGAAAAAAATCAGAAAGAAGAAACCAAAAAAAAAAAAAAAAAGAAAAGAAAAGAAAAAAAAAGATGTTGTTTGATTAGTCGGTTTCGCTCATATGCTTTATTTGTATCTTTTGAGGAGTATTTTCAGTTCGGTTTGGTGAGTTTTGTGCCAAATGAAGGGCATTGTGCTTAATTTCATAATTGAGTTGGAAATGGATATGTCTCATATGGTTTTGTTTAGGTACTAGCTTGATCACCTATACCTCCACATTCCCATAACATGTTTTGCCTTTTCTTACCCATTGTCTCACTTTACCATATTTTTGTAAGCCCTCGGCTGTGACAGGACCTTGTTCGGTTGGAATGTGTGTACGGTAGCAAGAATTGTCTATCATATTAGTTGCATGCATGTTTATGTGGGTCGTAGTCTAGGTGAGCGACTATTTTTCTTTCTCTCTTACATATATAAGTTCACCCTTTGCTTCATGAGAGAAGAGTGACCCGTGAGAGTCCATTATTAAAGGTCGCCAAAATTTGATACGGTCGTTTCTGTACCAAAAATAAATACCTAAATATAACTAACAGAAGCTAGCGATAAGTAGGGTCGTTCTCCACAGGGAAGCTATTGTTTCTACTTGCTAATTTAAGTCTGTCACGTCACGAATGGGGGGTTTTGAGATGATTTCTAAACTAAAACTAACTACTAGCAAGGAGAGATATAAGGAGATAACAATAAGGAGAAGGAACTAGGATTTCGGGTCACTACAGCTACGACGGTCTAAAACAGTTAAGGTCTGATAAAGGTACTCTTAGAAGGGCAACGAATATCTCCTTTTCTAATTCGCCTAAATTACTGCTAAATTGACTTTCGCCCTCTTTAGTGTAATCTATTGCCTAAACTACTCTAGGTCCTTTCGGTCCACTAGGGTAGTCTACTGGTCTTAGCAGGTCTATTCCCTTCCAATCTTTCGATCTAGGTCGGAAATTCCCAAATTATCTAGCTAGTCTACGGCCGGTCGATTCGCTAGATGTAGCAACATAAACAACTAAGAGGCAATTCTAACAAATACAACTTCCAAATCTAATTTAGATTAGACCGTCTACGCCATAGATCCCCTAATCCTAGGGAGAGAGTTACCTACGCATATTGATGAATCTAACAACAATAACGATAATGTAATTTAATAGAGAAAGCATGTTGAAAGGAATTAATAAACTAAAGGGAGAGAAGGAATTGAAACTAGATTGCATAAATTAAATGAAGGAAGAGAAGGATTAAGAACAAACAGTAGAGACTAAGAGAATTAAGAGAAAGGAATTTAATTAAGACTAAGGTTAAGGGAAGAAGAAGTTACAATCTAAGATGGAAAGGAAGAACATCACGCCGTCTATAGAGCCAAACAACGTAACCCCGAAAACTGAGCAAAGGGGAATTCTTCCTTTCTAGGTCTAATTACTCTCCTATATATACTAAGAGGTAATTTTATTAAGTAAAGATAATATAAACTTAAGATAAAATAGCTAATACTCTCGACTAAGCCTTCTCGCTACAGCAAGCAACTCGATCAATAAGAACAAGTTCTCGATCAATCAAAATAAGTTCTCGATCGAACACTCTTCAGCGCGTAATTCCTGCTTTGCGCACCGAACTTCAAACTGCTACCATTTCTTCGTTACTTGGGCAAACAGGGCGATTCTAGTGGCGTTGGAAAGCTAAGAGGACAAAATTTCATCTCCAATTAGAATCACCTGAATATCAGTTGTAGAACTCGCGATATGGCTCTTCAAAATAGGCACTAGCAATTTGAAGTTCTTCCTTTGCTCGCCTAGCTATCTTTCTTTTTTGCGCATCTCAAAATAGCTACATTCCCGCTCAAAATTCACTCTTCCTCCAAATGCATGCTAAACGGACAGTAAAAAGCTCGATTTCACTACTTTCTGGTTCATTCCTGCAAATAAGACAAAACAAACCAAAGTAGCATATTCGGGGCATTTCGTAGCATAAAACTACGATAAAAGCATAGAAATACGTGCATAAAAAGGCCAAAAAGGACTATATAAAATGCACGTATCAAATCTCCCCAAACCAAACATTTGCTTGTCCCCAAGCAAACTAAATGCAACTAACTAATGGGCTAATGAAAAGGAACAAAAACTAGGACAAGCTGAAACCGTCTACTTAAACCAATTTAATACAAAAGAATCAACTACTAATAGCGCAATAACAAGGCAAACGAATTTATACATATTTCATAAATAGTTGAACTTTCGACCTTGCAAGACTTTCAAAATTGGGCACTCCTGGGTCACTCTCTCTCAATTAAGCAAAGGGTAAGCATTATATGTAAGAGAGAAAGAAAATATAGCCGTTCACCTAGACTACGACCAACATGTTCATGCATGCAATCTAATATGAAAGATGATTCTAGCTACCGTACACACGCATACAACCATCAAGATCTATTACATGCCAAGTAATTGCAAATGTTTTGGATTCGTGAGGCTAATTGGGTAAGAAGAGGCAGAATGATTTGGGAATGTGAGGGTAATTAGCTAAGCTAGTATCCTAACAAAACCAATAATAACTTATCCAAATTTATTCCATTATCAAAAAGTAAGCTCAATTGCCTTTATAAATGTAGGCATATACAACACTAATCCAAAATAAAGTACCTCATAAGATATAAATACGCATGAGAGGTGTAAATCAATGTAAACTAATTTCAGCCGATTCCTTTTCTATATTTTTTCTTTTCTTTTCTTTTCGTTTTTTTTTCTTTTTTTTTTTCTTCGGCTTTTCTCTTTCTTTTTCCAATTTCTTCCACACAAATACCCAACTCCATAAAAGATAAATACGAACCAAAAATTTCAACAACAAACTCATACCGCTAAAACTTTCTAAACTAGCTCAGCATAAGGTAGGCTTAATTTAGAATGTAGCTAAAGGGTAGCTGGCAATTTTTGGCTTATGTGAAGTTAAGGGGGTAAAATGTAAAAATGGGATTTGCAAATACTTCCAAGCAAGTAATACCAACCACTAACCCATGCGTGCAGGCAATAAGAAACAAATGTCATACTTATGCAATTTGATATTACATGAAATGCAGGGAGTAGCTGTAACACCCGCGAATTTTTCTTTTTGACAATTAAAATTTATTTAACCGTTTAATTGATTTATTTTATATTTTTAAATTATTTAATTTAATTAATTCATTTTAAAACATAATTTTTATTAAAGCTATAATTTCAAGGCTTAACTTATATAAAAATAAATATTTTGTCGGATAGTATTAATAGGGATAATAATAGTAATTTTCCGTCTTAAATTATAAGTGTATTTCCGTCTAGCAAGATCGTTACATTTCTATTATAAAGTTGACTCTTTTCGAACCAACCCGATTCCGACAACACATCACATCCACCTAACATCCTACACTCTACTTTTAAAATATCCCATTTCTATATATTTATCTTTTATTACTATCATCATTATTATTATTATTATTATTATTATTATTATTATTATTATGATTATTATTAATGATAATTGGTGTGTGTGGTTATAAAGACCCGACCCCACCCCCTCTCATCCCTCCTTCTTCATTTCTTCACGCCGCACCAAACGAATGTTGAAGCAGAACAACAAAAACACAAGAACCCCATACTCCATTTCCGTCTCATCCAACCTCAGATCCCGCCTCCATTCTCAACCAAATTCGATAAATTTTGCACCAAACTCTTCCTCTCTCCGTCCCCATTCCTTCTATGTAAGAAAGGGACTGACTTTCTTCACATTTCAAGTCTGCCGCCCCCTTTTCATTTCGAAATCCCTCATTAATTTTGTGCTTTTTGTGTGTAGATGTTAACTTGGACATCTCGGAGTAGCTTTGAGTCGGAGGTGTGAAGAGTAAAGAGGTAACGGTGATAGGTTACTCGACAAATGTCGAAAGTTTCGTCTTTTGTGTCGTTTTTATGGTGTTTTTGTGCTCTTGTTTGATAAAGTTTGAACCTTTATGTTCTTCTCATTCGTATTTTAAAATTTCCGTCTCAAATTGATGCTGAAATGGGGCGTTTGAATTCTGTTGGCACGGTTCCATGGAGATTATAGGGGTTGACACGGGACTGTTTTAAAGACGGGAATTGGGACATTTCTGGGACTGTTACAATGGGTTGTATCTTGCAGCTGCGTAATATAGGTTGATTTTGTTTATCACGTTTATTTGCGACTGTCAATCTCGTACTCCTAGTCTGTAAATTAGTTGAGCTTGATTTTGTTCCTTTTTTTTTAGACTCCGGAATCTGGATGTCGGTTGAGTCTGGGCTTTTGTACTGGTGAAGAGCAGTTTGGATATTTGAGATTCAGGTTGATAAAGTGTAATGACACTTTATGTGGAGTTGGAATGGGTTGTGTGGAAAATTTCCAAGTAGCTGCAGATTATTTATCCATTGGGACTTGTTATCTGTTATGGTTTCTTGCCCTTTTTTTTGAGACTGATATAAGGTGATGAGTAGTTTGTTTTAGGACGCTTTGTACCCTGTTTTGGAGACGGTTTCCACATAATTTTCGGGACTGTTTTGAGGTAGTTTTTGCAGGTACATGGGGTCTGTTTTGGTACCAGTTATGGTGCATTTTTGTGTAGCCTTCGGACTGTTTTGGGGCAGTCGAAATGAAGGTCGCATGGACTGTTTTTGAGGTCGGGTAGGTGGGGTGTTTGGGGCCTGTGGTGGCTCGGTTTTTGGAGCCGGGTTGCAGGCTGTTTGGCAGCCGTGGAGGGTTGCTGTGAGGGTTGTCGGGTAGCTGGTAAATAGTGGTTGCTGCATATGTAGTAATCTCAGGGTGCCTCCGAGTCTTTACTTGCTATTTCATGTCTGGGTGCATAGTGGGTGAATGGTGTCGTAGTTGTGAAATTGTGTGTTTGTCTCGGCTGGGCATGGGTTTTAGGTAGTGACAGTGGCTGGTTGGCAGTGGCCACTACTTGTTTTGCATGGGTTGGTCTCGGTTGGTTTAGGCAAGTTATGGGATACTCCGTGACCTTCCTTTGCTCATTTGTTCTATGCACATTAATGTCTATAATAAGCTATTAATATGCCTCGTGTCTCTTGGGTCATCCATTTATCGTAGTATACACTCATGTATGGTTTACATTTGGGTTATTTACATTTCATCTCATGTTTTTCATAATGCAAATTGTTCATTCCCATTTGTTTACATTTTGTTCAAATGGCATGTTTCCATTTTCATATGAGTCCAATATTCATGCCTTCTGAGTGGTAAATGGTTTATCTTACATTTGAGTCATTTATAATTGAATGTCTGTTTTGCCCGTTATAAATGGCCCGTTGCATTTATTTACATTTTTATTCAAGTGGCAAATTTTGAAGAAATGGGCTATTTATTCATATTCACGAATATAATTTGTCATGAAATGTCTTATCTGGATTATATCGGCTCATTACATTAGTAGTCTCTTTCCAAGTTGATTCGTATCGCTTGGTTGAGTCGTATTCTTGACAATGCCTTTATGCTATACATTTTGCTTGACTTATCTTTACGCCTCTTTCGGACTGTTTACGCCGATTGTGGGTTTGGCTCATATTTTTCCGCCTCTTTCGGACTGTTCTGCGATTGTGGGTTCTCGACTTCCGTTACGTCGATCGAGTCTTGGATGCGGACTGTTCGCCGCATGTCGAATCGGGGACCGTTACCCCGAGAGTCGGCCAGATTTAGACTAGGACTGAGTCTTGGGAGTACCATTGTCGTCCTACCAGGGGAATTATATATTTATATATGAGTAGTAAAGGTCTTGCTTGGTTATAGATATCGGTATTTGTCTTTCAAGGTAAGAGTTATGCCTTGTGATGTTTGTCTTGGTCCTATCGGATACTAGGGGTGAGCTATAAGCCCTCTAGTTGCGATATGATCGTCGGGATTGATGTTCCCATCCGTTCTTATGGTGAGATGCAAGCCATAAGTATGAATGTGACATTAGTAGCCACGTCCCGTACAATGTTTGCTAAGTGGTTTTCCAAGTAATGGCTACAGTTTCTGTTCTTGTAATTTGCATTGGTTGATCCCTTACTTAACTGTTTCACATGATTCGGATTCTAGTTTCACATCTATGTTGTATTTCCTTGAAATGTGTGCCTTTGCATAAATGACCGTATTCTCATCTTTCATATTATTTAATTATTTCACATGAATAGTGAGTCTTCATTATGCTAATATTGATCCATCGTTTTCCATCCCATTTAAATGACATGTTTACATATATAAACTTGATGTTCATATCTTTCGTAAGTATGTTACATGATTTATCTAATTGAGTTCTTTGTTATGTTCGTTTCGACATTTTGTGGCTGGGAGAACCTTGAGTTACTCCCCACTGACTGTGGCGTTCATGTTTACATGAATGACAGGTATTAGTTGGTGCATCTATGGGGTGAAGACATGTGTGAGCTAGCGAGCACTTTGGCCTAGAAGTTGGTTTCTTAGGATTGTTTAGACTCACCTTTTATTGTATTGTCATTCGAGGGATATCTTTTCCCTCACCTTGTCTATCACGTTTGTATAATTTAAACTTTATTTCCGCATTCTTTATTTATGTTTTAGATTTTGGTGAACCCGCGCTTTAAAATTTCAAAAGATCTAAAAAAATTCCTTAAAATTCCGCATTTTATTACTTATATTTTCCGCTTTATCGCGGGGTGTCACAGTTGGTATCAGAGCCTATGTTGCTCCCGACGCACACACGTGTACCCCAAACCTAAATGTGAACTTGACTTTGAATAATGAATGAGAGATGGGTAGACTTAAGGACCTAAGGTGGTAGTCTGTATTGTGTTTGCTCTTGTTAGGTTCTAACATGTTTGTTGAATGTCAATAATTTTTTTTTTGTACCCTTGGATCAATGACCGTGAGCTTACCCGCGTTGCGATCAATACTTGGTGCCTATTGCCGAAAATTGAAGATTTGTTCAAGTTTTGAAGAATGCTTCTCCTTCCTCGAAGATCTTTCTCATTCTTTGTGTATCTTGCCTTACTCTTTACCTCTTGTTGCCTATCCTTCTTCTAAACTCTCTTTTCTTCTTCCTTGGAAGTTACATTTGTATCCTCCCAACTTGTCCTTTGATCCTTGCTAATCTTCCCTTAACGCCCTTTTTATAGTTCTCTTTCTTTTGTGAGATGTTAATTTTGGTTGGATAATTTGGCTTTGTGGAGTTTGTTTGTGGTTGACCCATAACTCTTGGTTTTGAGAAGTTGTGATGTTGGAAGGACTTAGGTAGTGTGGTGAGACATACTTAGTGGTTCTTATACCTAGTTCTTTGGTAAAGTGAGTATAATTGACCGGTGGAATTATGTGTGTTAAGTGTGAGTTGCCTATGATAATAAGACTATGGAACTTGGCTTTGTTGCTTATACTTGGAATTTGAGGATTTGGTAACTTGAGTTTTGTTGTTTGGAGCTTTGTCATGGCGTAGAGTTTGTGATGAGAGCTTGGAAGGAAATACCTTTAGGACGTTGTTGGCCATTGGTGATAAAAGTGTTACTTGAAAGTTTGTGTTGAGCTTGAGGTTAGCATAGTCGGTATACTTTTGTGAGTGTTGTGATGGTTACATAGAAACCTTGTTAGGTGAGAGTCATAGCTAGTTTTGAAATCTCATTTGGGCATTCAGTTTGCGGTAATGAGGATTAGTAGCCAGAGTTCTTTGGGATGTGATTATAAGTTGGGATCGATAGATGTTGAGCTGAGATGAGTTAGATGTTTTGGGTGGTTGTCTCATGATTTGGAGAATGTCATCATCTATGCTTTAGGTTTCGCGAGTATAACAAGATCTCTTTGGGATGTTAGATTGTATAAAAGAACTTTTGAACTTGGATTTTTGATTGATGGTTTACCACCTTGAGAAACTCATGGTTGACACTAGTTGGATATGAGTATAGCTTTGTTAGAAACCTTGACCTTGATCTTGTGGAAGTTGTTTGTAGATTTGGAGTGATGAGAACACACTTATAGTGGAGTACCTTGTTTCAGGGAATAAATTAGGATGAAGTAACATAACTGATTTGAGGGAAATCTTTGGGAGCTATGTGGTTATAAGTTTTGTGGTTAGGAAGTTTTCGGAACAGTTCAGGACGATGTTGTTGTCTGAGATTTGAGTACCTGGCGTTTCCTTGTTGTCTAATTCCCCTTCCTCTTTGACCACAAGTGTTACCGTTCATACCTCCTTTCCTCGCTTCATCTTGCTCCTCCCTTGAGTTAGATGCTAGTGACCTATAAAATCTCTATCTTTGACATCCTTGTTGATCTTACTTCGACTCGTACCCCTAACAAGTTCATCCTAGTTCTTTTGTTAGTTAAATTTGGACTCTCTTAGTATACTTGTATCTATGATATCTAAGTTACTTTCCTTTTTGTGCAACTTCTAAACTTCCAAGCTACCAGTTTTGATTTGTTGTTAAAAGTTTATGTTACTTTTGCAAAATCTTACCTATTTTAAGGGTTTCAAAATGAAAACTTGATTTAATTCTCCTTTTGTTCCTTGAGCATAGACTTCTTTATCATGGTTTTGAGTTGCTAAACCTGAGATTCATTTAAATTTTATCCAATTTCTATCAACTTTAATCTATTTATGATTTCTTTGTCAAAGTTTAATATTATATATTCAGGAATTTGACTCCCTTTTGAGTTTAAAAGTGAAACCTTTATTTCCATTTTGGGCTTTTGCAAAAGAAAATTTGAGTGAACTACCTCTTTCTTTTGATTTTAACGTTGATCGGATGTTAGAACTCGTTATTGGAGACGTTTGATAACTTGTTCTGCGCTTGTCGGCGAATTGATTTTGTTTTGATTCTGTCTTTAACTTGGAAAGTAGGCGTTCTTGTGTGCACGACAAGAGCAATTTCGTTCCATGAATGAGACTTGCACTTTCGAAAACTCTTCATTAATGTTTTTGATATTTTGATTTTTGATTTATACCAATGATTTACCTTTCGATCGGGTTCTGTCGGAAAATTTTATTTGAAACTTTTGAAAGAATTTTAATTCTTACGATAAGTAACATTTTTATGTTTTGGTTACCGACTTTAAAAGTTCAGTTTTATTTTATAACCTTTCCTTTCTACCTTCAAGTTTCGAGGACGAAACTTTTTAAAAGTTGGGGTGATTGTAACACCCGCGAATTTTTCTTTTTGACAATTAAAATTTATTTAACCGTTTAATTGATTTATTTTATATTTTTAAATTATTTAATTTAATTAATTCATTTTAAAACATAATTTTTATTAAAGCTATAATTTCAAGGCTTAACTTATATAAAAATAAATATTTTGTCGGATAGTATTAATAGGGATAATAATAGTAATTTTCCGTCTTAAATTATAAGTGTATTTCCGTCTAGCAAGATCGTTACATTTCTATTATAAAGTTGACTCTTTTCGAACCAACCCGATTCCGACAACACATCACATCCACCTAACATCCTACACTCTACTTTTAAAATATCCCATTTCTATATATTTATCTTTTATTACTATCATCATTATTATTATTATTATTATTATTATTATTATTATTATTATTATGATTATTATTAATGATAATTGGTGTGTGTGGTTATAAAGACCCGACCCCACCCCCTCTCATCCCTCCTTCTTCATTTCTTCACGCTGCACCAAACGAACAGCAGCAGGAACAACAAAAACACAGTGAACCCCATACTCCATTTCCGTCTCATCCAACCTCAGATCCCGCCTCCATTCTCAACCAAATTCGATAAATTTTGCACCAAACTCTTCCTCTCTCCGTCCCCATTCCTTCTATGTAAGAAAGGGACTGACTTTCTTCACATTTCAAGTCTGCCGCCCCCTTTTCATTTCGAAATCCCTCATTAATTTTGTGCTTTTTGTGTGTAGATGTTAACTTGGACATCTCGGAGTAGCTTTGAGTCGGAGGTGTGAAGAGTAAAGAGGTAACGGTGATAGGTTACTCGACAAATGTCGAAAGTTTCGTCTTTTGTGTCGTTTTTATGGTGTTTTTGTGCTCTTGTTTGATAAAGTTTGAACCTTTATGTTCTTCTCATTCGTATTTTAAAATTTCCGTCTCAAATTGATGCTGAAATGGGGCGTTTGAATTCTGTTGGCACGGTTCCATGGAGATTATAGGGGTTGACACGGGACTGTTTTAAAGACGGGAATTGGGACATTTCTGGGACTGTTACAATGGGTTGTATCTTGCAGCTGCGTAATATAGGTTGATTTTGTTTATCACGTTTATTTGCGACTGTCAATCTCGTACTCCTAGTCTGTAAATTAGTTGAGCTTGATTTTGTTCCTTTTTTTTTAGACTCCGGAATCTGGATGTCGGTTGAGTCTGGGCTTTTGTACTGGTGAAGAGCAGTTTGGATATTTGAGATTCAGGTTGATAAAGTGTAATGACACTTTATGTGGAGTTGGAATGGGTTGTGTGGAAAATTTCCAAGTAGCTGCAGATTATTTATCCATTGGGACTTGTTATCTGTTATGGTTTCTTGCCCTTTTTTTTGAGACTGATATAAGGTGATGAGTAGTTTGTTTTAGGACGCTTTGTACCCTGTTTTGGAGACGGTTTCCACATAATTTTCGGGACTGTTTTGAGGTAGTTTTTGCAGGTACATGGGGTCTGTTTTGGTACCAGTTATGGTGCATTTTTGTGTAGCCTTCGGACTGTTTTGGGGCAGTCGAAATGAAGGTCGCATGGACTGTTTTTGAGGTCGGGTAGGTGGGGTGTTTGGGGCCTGTGGTGGCTCGGTTTTTGGAGCCGGGTTGCAGGCTGTTTGGCAGCCGTGGAGGGTTGCTGTGAGGGTTGTCGGGTAGCTGGTAAATAGTGGTTGCTGCATATGTAGTAATCTCAGGGTGCCTCCGAGTCTTTACTTGCTATTTCATGTCTGGGTGCATAGTGGGTGAATGGTGTCGTAGTTGTGAAATTGTGTGTTTGTCTCGGCTGGGCATGGGTTTTAGGTAGTGACAGTGGCTGGTTGGCAGTGGCCACTACTTGTTTTGCATGGGTTGGTCTCGGTTGGTTTAGGCAAGTTATGGGATACTCCGTGACCTTCCTTTGCTCATTTGTTCTATGCACATTAATGTCTATAATAAGCTATTAATATGCCTCGTGTCTCTTGGGTCATCCATTTATCGTAGTATACACTCATGTATGGTTTACATTTGGGTTATTTACATTTCATCTCATGTTTTTCATAATGCAAATTGTTCATTCCCATTTGTTTACATTTTGTTCAAATGGCATGTTTCCATTTTCATATGAGTCCAATATTCATGCCTTCTGAGTGGTAAATGGTTTATCTTACATTTGAGTCATTTATAATTGAATGTCTGTTTTGCCCGTTATAAATGGCCCGTTGCATTTATTTACATTTTTATTCAAGTGGCAAATTTTGAAGAAATGGGCTATTTATTCATATTCACGAATATAATTTGTCATGAAATGTCTTATCTGGATTATATCGGCTCATTACATTAGTAGTCTCTTTCCAAGTTGATTCGTATCGCTTGGTTGAGTCGTATTCTTGACAATGCCTTTATGCTATACATTTTGCTTGACTTATCTTTACGCCTCTTTCGGACTGTTCTGCCGATTGTGGGTTTGGCTCATATTTTTCCGCCTCTTTCGGACTGTTCTGCCGATTGTGGGTTCTCGACTTCCGTTCTGTCGATCGAGTCTTGGATGCGGACTGTTCTGCCGCATGTCGAATCGGGGACCGTTCTGCCCCGAGAGTCTGGCCAGATTTAGACTAGAACTGAGTCTTGGGAGTACCATTGTCGTCCTACCAGGGGAATTATATATTTATATATGAGTAGTAAAGGTCTTGCTTGGTTATAGATATCGGTATTTGTCTTTCAAGGTAAGAGTTATGCCTTGTGATGTTTGTCTTGGTCCTATCGGATACTAGGGGTGAGCTATAAGCCCTCTAGTTGCGATATGATCGTCGGGATTGATGTTCCCATCCGTTCTTATGGTGAGATGCAAGCCATAAGTATGAATGTGACATTAGTAGCCACGTCCCGTACAATGTTTGCTAAGTGGTTTTCCAAGTAATGGCTACAGTTTCTGTTCTTGTAATTTGCATTGGTTGATCCCTTACTTAACTGTTTCACATGATTCGGATTCTAGTTTCACATCTATGTTGTATTTCCTTGAAATGTGTGCCTTTGCATAAATGACCGTATTCTCATCTTTCATATTATTTAATTATTTCACATGAATAGTGAGTCTTCATTATGCTAATATTGATCCATCGTTTTCCATCCCATTTAAATGACATGTTTACATATATAAACTTGATGTTCATATCTTTCGTAAGTATGTTACATGATTTATCTAATTGAGTTCTTTGTTATGTTCGTTTCGACATTTTGTGGCTGGGAGAACCTTGAGTTACTCCCCACTGACTGTGGCGTTCATGTTTACATGAATGACAGGTATTAGTTGGTGCATCTATGGGGTGAAGACATGTGTGAGCTAGCGAGCACTTTGGCCTAGAAGTTGGTTTCTTAGGATTGTTTAGACTCACCTTTTATTGTATTGTCATTCGAGGGATATCTTTTCCCTCACCTTGTCTATCACGTTTGTATAATTTAAACTTTATTTCCGCATTCTTTATTTATGTTTTAGATTTTGGTGAACCCGCGCTTTAAAATTTCAAAAGATCTAAAAAAATTCCTTAAAATTCCGCATTTTATTACTTATATTTTCCGCTTTATCGCGGGGTGTCACAGTAGCTACTCACAATCCTAAATGAAACTGGTCATGAATGACACCAGTTTATATGGCTCTAATCCTCAGAAAGTTTTGTAGTTTGCCAAAATTTTAAGTCAAGTCTAATTGTTCAACATATTAGAAACGAAATTCGAGAAATTGCTTTGAAAATTAGTAAAAGATGTGAGAAATTTGCAAAGCTTAAGTTAAAACAATTTACAACATAGATTTATTCCATTTCGACTCAACCGAAAATGCAAAAATAAACATGCCCTTTTTTTTTGAATTTTTTTTCGAAATATTTTATTTTTATGGGTTTTTTTTTTTAAATAGATAACAATGCATACAATTTTTTTAAAAAAAAACAATATGCAGACACTAAGATATGGATGCATATACCCTTCCCCAAACCGAACCAAACAACGTCCTCGTTGTACACAACAGCTAACAGCAGCATAAGAGGAAAGGGAATGCAAACTAGAGAAGTGAAGTAGAAATAAGGAGCTAAGAAACTTACAAGTGAGAGCGTAAGAAGGAAACATTGACCTCCCCAAACCAAACAGCAACATGGGAGGTCACAGCCGGGAGCAACAGGTTACTAAAATCACCACAAATATGCAATAGTACCTGCAAATTCGCAAATAGCAACCATACAAAAAAGCTACCGCAAGAAAGCTAAATTGCCTTTAGTCGAGTAAGCTACTTATTAAACTGACAACTAAAATGAAATTGAATTGTCTAAAACGATAAAAATAAATGTTCAAATTCCACCAGCAGAAATCAAAAAAACACTACTAGTCGCCTGACTGCATGCAATCGCTTCAGCAGTCATTAGCTTCAAGTCCGGCCTCCATAACACAGCTTTGGAAATACAACGACTTGGAAACCCGTTGACCAAGTCTCTAATAGCCCTTTCCCGCGTCTTCTTCTTATTTGGGAAGGAGTCTTTAGATCCTCCTCCCGGGTCTACAAACCTGTCTGAGCCTGTACAAGAAGAGACAGAACGATATTCCTCCAATTTGCTCCCAATCTGGGGCGGAGGCGTTAAATCAACAGCAGTGTATAATTTAACGAGAGGAATAAAAGAACTCTTAACAGAAGCAGCTAAAGAGAAGAAACTAGTCGGACAAGGTAGACCTGCAATTACCTGATCATTGTCGTTCTGGGGAGTCATATGTGACGAACCATCATCATTAAAGGAAAATAGATCCGTCTGCATAGGCTCTGTCCCATAAATTGCGGCCTCCAAGGCATCCAACTCGGCCTTCCAAAAGGGAGACTCACCATACACATTGTCGTCCTTCATATCGTTAGCAGTAACATTGCTCTCCGTGGTTACTATACTCGATCGAGCATTCTCCTCTCTCGATCGAGAACATTCCTCATCAATTGTGGTCGATCCAGAATTCTCGGGTACTCGATCGATAACATCCTCTAACACATTACTCGATCGAACAGTCACAGCAACGATTCGATCAAAGTCGTCTTCCTCAGTTGTGCTCGATCGAACAGTCTTGCTGTCTGTTCGATCGATATCCTCCTGCTCAACAGTGATCGACCGAACACTATGTGTGTCTGTTCGATCAATTTTTTCTTGTGCGCCAGCATTGAAGTATTCAAGAAATACTTCATCGTCAACAATATCATCAGTTTTTGAGTTGTACATATCAGAATCTTGCTCGGCAGCTACTTGAGCCAATTGGAACTAAAGTCTCATGATAGAAGCATCTCTAATTCTCTCAGAATCTTGCGCTTGAAGTGTAAGTGTCTTCACTAAGGATTTCAATTCCGCAGTCTCTTCATTGTTGATAGTAGAAGGAGGGGCTTGCTGATGCGGCGGAAAGGAATATGAAGGCATTTGAAAGCCTTGCTGCTAATACGGATGTGGCGGCATAATGTAACCTCGTCTATATCGCTGATAGGCATAGACTCGATCATTCGCTGCTAAACAAATAGCAGCATCGTGCCCCGCTGTACCACATCTCTCACAAAAAACCACATGTTGCCCCATGGAATAAAACATAGGTGGTCTCTTCCAAAGTACTGTCAATAGGACCTGTAGGACCTATCAAAACAACACTAGAGAAGAAGATAAGAACTGCCTCAAGGAATAAATCCCTTGAGGCTAAAGACAAACTAAATTAAAACAAGTAAAAAGCGTCGCCTCCCTGGCAACGGCGCCAAAATTTGATACGGTCGTTCTGTACCAAAAATAAATACCTAAATATAACTAACAGAAGCTAGCGATAAGTAAGGTCGTTCTCCACAGGGAGGCTATTGTTTCTACTTGCTAATTTAAGTTTGTCACGTCACGAATGGGGGGTTTTGAGATGATTTCTAAACTAAAACTAACTACTAGCAAGGAGAGATATAAGGAGATAACAATAAGGAGAAGGAACTAGGATTTCGGGTCACTACAGCTACGACGGTCTAAAACAGTTAAGGTCTTATAAAGGTACTCTTAGAAGGGCAACGAATATCTCCTTTCGGTCTCAACTCGCCCTAAATTACTGCTAAATTGACTTTCGCCCTCTTTAGTGTAATTTATTGCCTAAACTATTCTAGGTCCTTTCGGTCCACTAGGGTAGTCTACTAGTCTTAGCAGGTCTATTCCCTTCCAATCTTTCGATCTAGGTCGGAAATTCCCAAATTATCTAGCTAGTCTACGGCCGGTCGATTCGCTAGATGTAGCAACATAAACAACTAAGAGGCAATTCTAACAAATACAACTTCCAAATCTAATTTAGATTAAACCGTCTACGCCATAGATCCCCTAATCCTAGCGAGAGAGTTACCTACGCATATTGATGAATCTAACAACAATAACGATAATGTAATTTAATAGAGAAAGCATGTTGAAAGGAATTAAAAACTAAAGGGAGAGAAGGAATTGAAACTAGATTGCATAAATTAAATGAAGGAAGAGAAGGATTAAGAACAAACAGTAGAGATTAAGAGAATTAAGAGAAAGGAATTTAATTAAGACTAAGGTTAAGGGAAGAAGAAGTTACAATCTAAGATGGAAAGGAAGAACATCACGCCGTCTGTAGAGCCAAACAACGTAACCCCGAAAACTGAGCAAAGGGGAATTCTCCCTTTCTAGGTCTAATTACTCTCCTATATATACTAAGAGGTAATTTTATTAAGTAAAGATAAGAAAAACATAAGATAAAATAGCTAATACACTCGACTAAGCCTTCTCGCTACAGCAAGCAACTCGATCAATAAGAACAAGTTCTCGATCGATCAAAATAAGTTCTCGATCGAACACTCTTCAGCGCGTAATTCCTGCTTTGCGCACCGAACTTCAAACTGCTGCCATTTCTTCGGTACTTGGGCAAATAGGGCAATTCTGGTGGCGTTGGAAATCTAAGAGGACAAAATTTCATCTCCAATTGGAATCACCTGAATATCAGTTGTAGAACTCGAGATATGTCTCTTCAAAATAGGCACTACCAATTTGAAGTTCTTCCTTTGCTCGCCTAGCTATCTTTCTTCTTTGCGCATCTCAAAATAGCTACATTCCCGCTCAAAATTCACTCTTCCTCCAAATGCATGCTAAACTGACAGTAAAAAGCTCGATTTCACTAATTTCTGGTTCATTCCTGCAAATAAGACAAAACAAACCAAAGTAGCATAATCGGGGCATTTCGTAGCATAAAACTACGATAAAAGCATAGAAATACGTGCATAAAAAAGCCAAAAAGGACTATATAAAATGCACGTATCATCAACCGTTATTAGGTAATCGTTAATCAACTGATAAAATACGAATTATACCCTTGTGAACCTATAAGAAATTTATAAATGTTATCACGCTAATTTGTGGAGGACACAAGCTCCAAAAAACTCTCACTTGTCCTCACAAGTGTATGTGCGATAACCGATTCTCATATCTTAAAATTTCTCCCACTCAATGTAAAACAATTTGCAAATCCGAATTCACAAAGGTCGTATTTTACAAGTGATCTGTATCAAGAGTGGTTTCTCCGACTAGAGAGTAACTTAACTGATAAACGAATCATCATTCGAGCATGGCCATGCATTTGAGTTACAACTCCTCGAGTGGCCCTGAGAAATAACTATACCTGATAAAGGTTGGATATTTTCCTCAACTCGAATCCTGCAGATGTAAGCACAAGATGAAATGACCCGAAAAAATCTACTTAGCCTCCGATTCTGACGATCGTGAGAAAAAACCAAAGTCACCCAAAAACTGCCTTAATTTCAAGAGACAGTCGATAGTCAAAAGAATCGACTCTAGGAACACAATGGATGTCCTATCCACGACCTGGCACCGAATGTTTTTAAACATTTAGGACTCCATTACGTTGTCACAAAAATTTGTCCTACGAGGTATCGTTATAATCTCGCATTTGTGATCGATCAGTCAACAGTTGACTTATGGCTCGTTGAACCCACCATCAATCGACTGCACAATATAATAGCCAGAGTTATCAGCTCTTGTAGGCGATTACGGACCAAAACAAAATATAATGTAATTCAGCTCACTTTGTGGCGTTCAAAGTTGCCGTACAATCCACATGAAAAAAAAAATATTATAATAAAACGATGAAGTTATAAATAGTATATGCAAAAGATAATGTATCAAATTCATAATCAACTACTACAACTCAGGAACATGTTTAATTCCCATGGAAATAACGTGCCCTTCATGCTTATCAAAATTCAACGGTTCAGTAGTAGAATCTGCTACAACACTCTGTCTGGAACTCTTCCAGCTGACCTCAGCACCATTAAGAGTGAAGACGAACCCGGACTGAGATTTTGAATCATCTCGATCCGTTTGGAAGCTAGCATCTGCGTAACCGATTGTGCATAGCTTAGAATCGCCTCCATAAGTCAATACCCTATCCTTAGTCCTCCGTAGGTACATGGATTCTTTTGGTACCGACTCGTCATACTCAATGCATATGCCAGGTCTGGACGTGTGCATATCATGGCATACATGATTGATTCTATTGCAGATGCATAAGGAACACGACTCATGCGCTCAAACCCTTCAAGCGTCGTGGGTGACTGAGACTTGCTCAACTGCATCCCATAAGTCATTAGAAGGTTCCCCTTCTTGGAGTTGGTCATGCTGAACTTCTCAAGAATTTGATCCAAATAAGACTCCTAACTAAGTGTAACGTCCGTCGTGATCTATCTCGGCAGATACGGATTCCCAAAATGCGTTGTGCCTCACCCAGATCTTTCATCTGGAAATGGTTCTTCAACCATTCTTTAACCGAAGATGGGAGAGGAATGTCATTCCCAATCAAGAGTATGTCATCGACATATAATATCAAGAATACAATCTTGCTCCCACTCGACTTGATATATAAGCATGGTTCCTCGACCGATCGAGTAAAACCATACTCTTTTATCACCTGGTCGAAACGATGATTCCAACTCCGAGAAGCTTGCTTAAGTCCATAAATGGAACGCTTAAGCTTGCATACTTTCTTAGGATGTTCAGGATCTATGAAACCTTCGGGTTGCACCATGTACAACTCTTCCTCCAAATAACCGTTTAAGGAGGCGGTTTTCACATCCATTTGCCAAATTTCATAGTCATGAAAAGCGGCAATCGCTAAGATTATCCGAATGGAACGTAGCATGACTACAGGTGCAAAAATCTCATCATAATGCAATCCGTGCACTTGAGTGAAACCTTTTGCCACTTGTCGTGCCTTATAGGTATCTGGTTGCGCGTCTACAGAACGCTTTATTTTTTAAAGCCATTTGCACTGTAGAGGTTTTACCTTATTAGGTAAATCAACAAGATCCCATACGTTATTCTCATACATGGAGTCCATCTCGGATTGCATGGCTTCGAGCCATAGCTTTGAGTCGCAACAGGCCATAGCACCTTTATAATTAGTGGGTTCATTACTCTCTAGGAGTAAAACGTCATTCTCCTCGACCATACCAATGTATCTGTCCGGAGGATGAGAGACTCTACCCGACCTCCTAGGTTCCTCAGGAATATTAACCGTGTCATCAGTTGGAGGAACAACTTCCTCCATCCGTTCCTCGGTTCTTGGTTCTGGAATCTCCGACAGCTCGAAGGTTCTATTTCTTGTCTTGTTCTCGAGAAATTCTTTCTCTAAGAACGTCGCACTAGCCGCAACAAAAACTCGATGTTCGGTAGGCGAATAGAAGTAATGACCAAATGTTCCTTTTGGATAACCTATAAAGTATGTCTTGACCGATCGTGGGCCGAGCTTATCCTTGTGTCTCCACTTGACATAAGCCTCGCAGCCCCAAACCCGAATAAAGGACAAGTTAGGGACCGTTCCCTTCCACATTTCATATGGAGTCTTGTCGACAGCTTTAGTCGGACTTCGGTTAAGTATAAGAGCAGCTGACAAAAGAGCAAAACCCCATAATGAATCAGGCACTACCGTGTTACTCATCATGGATCGAACCATGTCAAGTAAGGTTCGATTTCTCCGTTCGGACACACCATTTAATTGAGGTGTTCCAGGTGGAGTTAACTATAGAACGATTCCACAGTCTTTAAGGTCTTGATCAAACTCATTTGAAAGATATTCGCCACCCCGATCTGAACGGAGTGCTTTAACCTTTCTACCCAGTTGGTTTTCAACCTTATTCTGGTATTCCTTGAATTTCTCAAAGGACTCACTTTTGTGCTTCATTAAGTAGACATATCCATATCTACTTAAATCGTCCGTGAAAGTGATAAAATATCTATAGCCATCTCTAGCGGTAATTGACATAGGTCCACAAACATCTGTATGTATGAGTCCTAATAGGTCACTAGCGCGCATTCCAACACCTTTGAAGGAAATTCGAGTCATTTTGCCAATGTGACATGATTCACACATGCCATATGTAGAAAATTCGAATGCGGGAATAGTCCCATTATCGACAAGTTTCTTTACGCGTTTCTCATTTATGTGTCCCATTCGACAATGCCATAGATAGGTTTGATCTTTGTCACCAACATTTAATTTCTTATTATTCACGTGTAATACTTCCGTGGTTTGATCTAAGATATAAATTCCATTCATGGAAACCGCTTTGCCATAAATCATTTCATTGAAAGAGAAAATACAGTTATTATCCTTTATTAAAAATGAAAATCCGTCTTTATCAAGTACGGAAACTGAAATAATGTTCTTAGACAAACTGGGTACATAGTAACAGTTATTTAAAAATAACTTAAAACCACTAGGGAGTTGGATTACATATGTTTCCTTCGAGACAGCATCAACTCTGGCTCCATTTCCGACTCGCAGGTCAACATCACCCTTTCCGAGAGGTGTGATGTTTCTTAGGCCCTGCAAATGATTACACAGATGAGAACCACAACCAGTATCAAGTACCCAAGTTCCGAAACTTGCATGGTTAATCTCAATCATATGAATATAAGATGACATACCAACAGGAACGACGCGGCCTACTTTGATGTCCTCACGGTACACGGGACAGTTCCTCCTCCAATGTCCAGTCTTGTGACAATGGTGGCACTCAATGTCACCACCCTTGCTCTTTTCCTTGCCCTGTGAGCCACTAGTCTCACCGGGCCCACTCTTATCGTTTCCTGGCTTCTTGAATTTTGGCTTACCTACAGTTAGGTCGCCTGGAGCTTTGCCCTTACCTTTACCCTTGTTGGAAATAGTGAGAACATCCTACTTCATGCTCCCAATCAATTTCATATCCTTCTCGGTCTGTATGAGAAGGGAGTGTAGCTCATGAGGACTCTTTTTCAAGTCATTCATGTAGTAGTTCGCCCTGAAAAGGGCAAAACCATCGTGAAGAGAATCAAGCATTCGGTCAATGACAATGCTCTCACTGATTTTGCAATCAAGTGCCTCCAACTTCTCGACATTCTCAATCATAATAAGAATGTGTGGGCTAACCGGTTGGCCCTTTTGGAGTTTCGCATCAAAGAAGCGACATGTATGCTCATAAGTAACGATCCTCGGTGCTTTTGAGAACTCGTTAGTGAGCGTGGTGAAAATCTTGTTCGCACCTTGAGCAATGAAGCGTCTCTGCAAATTGGTTTCCATTGCAAAGATGAGTACGTTCTTTATCGCACCCGCTTCCATAACGAAATCACTATAAGCAAGTGACTCGTTAACTCCCGCATTGGGGCCTGGGTTTACCGGTATTGGCTCAGTTATGTACTTGAGCTTACCGTCAGCAATGGCAACATTCCGTAGTGCTGCCTCCCAGTCCGCAAAGTTGGACCCATCATTCTTTAGTCGCGTGTACTGATTCATGTTGTCCATAAAAACTTTAAGCCAGGACTCGCGTCCAAGTGTGGCACTAGGCATTGGGATTTCGTTATTTCCAGCCATTTGTTGTAACAGTAATGTAAACGTGTTCTACACTGCGAAAAGAAGAATAAATAATAAGCATGTGCATCGATTTTAATTTAAGTCTAATGATCTAATGTCATAACGCGAAGACTCAAGCATTTATACAATTGACCTTCCTCAAGAATTATATAAATGATCCTAAGACTCAATTATCTGTAAATTGATAAGCCAACCTTTTGGCTAATTCTACTGTTAGAATTCTTGGTCGATAAATTTCTGTAAATTCCATCTTAGTCCATCATAATCACGAGAAACTCTTCGGACTATAATGTTGAGATAAAATAAGTCAACACAAACCACTTACCCAACGTAGAAAGGGTCATATTATGCCTACCTACGAAGAAGGTGTTGGGAAATGTGTCCTCGACAATAGTGCGATCACATGATTTAATATCATAATTAAATCTCATACTAAGAATATGTGAGGGATGATTCTTTATATAGTCGACTGACCGTCATTAACCGGTAATGATTGACTAACTAGAGTTTGACATTACTGTCGTGTGACAGTGGTGGTCAGTTGATCCCTTTAGGTCACACCTATAGGATGAGGCCCAAATAGATATTTAATTAATTGTATGCGATACAGATTAATTAATTCCTTAATTATGGGAGTGCAATTTTACGTCTTATTGTAATGTGATTAAATAAGATTTAATTTAGTAATTAAGTGTTAATTTACTAAATTAGTTGAGGTATTATATAAGTTTAGAGGTAGAGGTAATTAGTTATTTAAAGTTACAAGAAGTTGTAATTTTAACTAACTAGTAATTTTGGGACCCATTATATGTTGATATAATGGTAGTATACTACTCAAAAGTAGAGTGTATATTATATTATTAATTGTAATATTTAAGTGTTAAATGATTACATTAATAATTAAATATGTAAGATGGTTAAACATATGACTTATAAGCATTTGTGGGACAAATGACAAATGGCAAAAATGGACCAAAATGGTTCCATTTTTTCGGCCATATGGAAGAGCAAAAGATGCTCTTTTGTCTTTGTTGATTTTTGATTAAAGCATGATATTGACACTACATACTAGCTTTAATCATACATATTCTTACACTACTCTACCTAGACTATTCAAATAAGTAAAAACAAAATGAAAAATATTCCTTCTAATGCTCTATGGCCACCGGTTTTTGGCTCTTCATATAGAGCATTTGTCGCTCATTTTTCCTACTTGTGGTTTTACATGTTTATCCACCTACTTTCCCTCACATGCATATTGCTATAAACTCTCACAAATACTAATACATTCATTCTATTACTAGAAGTAGTAATACTAGAAATATTAGTATTATTAAGGGAACATTTCTACTACATATCTAGTTAATATTAGTAGGAATTTTTGGGATTAATCTTAGGTGCAATTTATTGGAGTCGCTTCTATACTTGAAGTCTTAGGAGGATCATCCGTCATATTTAGCTCAAGAACAAGTGAAGGAAGGTGACCTTAATTGTGCCCATATTTTCGAACCAACCATCAATGTAAGGGACATTGTTTTTCTTATAAATCTTTCATATTGTTATGCATGCACTAGATCTAAAGAACAAATAATTAACAAGTTAATTATTTCACTATTAGAGGAGTCTAATAATAGTTATATGAACCTAACAAGTGGTATCAGAGCATAAGGATGTTGCATGCATAATCGGTTATTATTTTTCCGAGTTAAAAGGTTAACATATAAAACTAAAAATTTGTGATTTATAAGTATAAGCCATGAAATCATCATTCATGTTATATATTCTAGTCCTAAAATGTTTTTAGGTCATTTTTATGATTCATGGAAATTTATTGCTCATTTTAATGTTTTTTGGTCATTTTATTACATTTTTTTGACTAAAATGGGAATTAAAATGCTAAAAATAGATAAACTAAGTTTCTGACCTTGGAAATTTTATATGACCTCACAGGCATATTTTACAAGTTGTGTGTAAAAGGTCGTGTTAATTTGATTAATATTGCATGATTTATGATTTTTATGAGATAAAAATGGATTAAAAGAGGTAAAATGGTTAAAAATAGTTAAATTTCGAATTAAGCCATGTTTTTTTAATATGTTGTCACATGCATAATTTACAGAGAGTATGTAAATTTCGAGATTAAAATATTTCTTTTATCATGAGTTATGGATTTTTGAGTAAAAATGGCATAAATAGTGACTATTTTAGCAAAAATTAGCTAAAACGTATTGCATGGCTATTATTTTAAGTTGCATTAATATCCCACTAATCAGATCTAAGGTTGTAAAAATTATTGGAGTAATTTTTGGATACTTTAAAAGTTTTTATGAGATAAAACCGATAAAATGCAACTATATTTTCTCAAAATAAATTCGAAGATTTTAACCATGATTTTTGACATTATGGGTATTATGGAATTATTCCATAATGTTCAAAAATTTGAAATTCAAATTTTGAAATTTTTACAATTTAATTTGGATTTATTTCATATAAATAATGATTTTAAGGTAAAAAATGAGCATAAAATTAAATGAAGTTGAATTATTGTCAAAAATTTAGTGATGACTAATTTTTGAGTCCTAAAAAGTGTTAGGATAATTAACTTGAGCTTAGATGTGATTTAAGTGTTAATTAGAGATTTTAAAAGGTTATTATCACGCATTTCCATAAAACCGGGTTCTATGTACGACATAAGTTAAATAGGGCGATTTGGCACATCATTTGGCATGATAGGTACATATTATAATGCTGCATATTTCAATTGTTGAATGTCTTTTATTTATATAATTTTGAATTATGTAATTTTATCTTAGTATGGCCTTAGTTTTAATCGATATTACTCGTAATGAAAGGGAATATTGATTCGGTTGTAATTTAATGTGATTTCGTATCACTTTTATTTTTATTAGTTTTTCCATTTTACAAATGTATAATAGGAATAGCTTTGTATTTTTATTATTATTTGTAATTATGGAGCATCTTCAAAGACGGTGCCATTCGGAAAGGTGATCCGACGAAGACGGTGTCTTGGGAAGCGTGCCAATTGAAGATTCAAGGGGCCAAAGGAGTTGGTTTCCGAATATGTAATAGAATATTTAATTTTCTATTTTAGGAAGGCCATACTAGGGATTTTATTGCTTTGCATTTCTTTTAATATGTTGCATGCATTGCCAAATCGCCACAACAACACGTGCATATTATATCGAGTCATCGACCGTGTCAATTATAATTATTGTAGTTCACCGCTTTAGTTCACTTAAAACGTGATAGATAATAAATTGACAAGACCTCTCACATATAATAATTGAGAAATAGCCTTACCAAATAGTAGAAACTCATGAAGTACCAATTTCATAAGGGAGTTGAGTCGGCTTTACCGTAATACAAACGTTGTTACGTTGGCGAAATGGGGTAGCAAAATGTTATTACATCGAAATTTGGATTGATCTCAACGGAAGTATTCGTGACCGTAGTCGCATGTGTTCCGGGCTAAAGATGAGAATTAGAGTAATTTTTATCGACCGAGAGTTCTAAAAGTAGAATCGATTAAAGAGTTAATCCACCGAGTTATATTAATAAGGGATGAATCGGCTCACCGTGCCCGAGTTGATATGAATTTGGATCTCGGAATCATTTATGTAGTTGGGTGGAGGTCACTATATAAATGCAATGCTTGTAGTTAAATTTACGAGTATTATTAAAACGATAGATGATAATTAATTCCTTCATTTCCTATTTTGTAGTCAAATTTGTTTTATCAACCGCAATGGCAACTCCAATCACGTCCGCATCCACTAGTTCCACCACGCTTACCAATGTGTCATGGCTCCGATCCTTTATGGATCGATGTAAGTTAGAAAAGAATGGGTCTAATTTCGCCGATTGGGACGCGCAACTTCGCTTGGCCGCGCAAGGTGACGACAAGCTTCGTTACCTTACCGAGGCATCTCCCACCGAACCTAATGATAGGTCCACCCCCGCCGCTAGGCAAACCTATGAGGTTTACCAAAGGGAGTCGGGCGCGATAAACAATGTGTTGATCTTTGCTATGGAGGCCGAACTCCAACGAAGTGCTATAAAGATTAGCACCGCTCATGAGATCTACATGAAGCTTGTGAACATGTTTTCACGTGCTCCTAGGGTCATTCAATATGAGGCGGCTTCCACATTCTTTGATCTTAACATAAAAGAGGGCCAAAAGGTGATGCCTCATGTGCTCAAGTTGATGGAGCATGTTGAGACATTGAAAATGCATAAGGTGGAAATTCCCAATGAACTCGTAATTGATCGAATTCTTCATTCCCTCAACAAAATCAAAGCATATGTTCAATTCCGGGTGAATTTTAATATGCAAGATAAGAAAGTTTCCCTTGTTAAGTTGCACAAAATGCTTGTGCAAGCCGAAAGGGACATGGGGCTAAGTGTTAGCACCACCAAAGATGTGCTCAATGTCAATCATAAGAGCAAGGTAACCTTCAAGAAAGGCGGGAAGAAGGGGAAGAAGCGAACTCCCAACAGGAATATAGCTAAAACTTGTGAAGCTAGTACCTCCAAGCCCAAGTACAGTGCCCCCACCGGGGACAAGTGCCACTATTGTTGTGGTGTTGGGCATTGGAAGAGGAAATGTTCCAAATACCTTGGCGACATCAAAGCTGGAAAGGTTATTCCAGTAGGTATATAACTATCTCTATCTTTTATGTTTCAATCTCAACCTTGGTATGATGATACAAGTTGTGATGATTACCCTTTTTATTGTAAATAGGGCCTCCTACCAAGGACAAAGGCAAGGAGAAGCAAGCCTAGAGGATCATGTGGGAAGCTAGAGTAGCCAACCGTGGTGATGGATCAATGGAAGCTTGGCTTTTATTTGCTTTGTTTTTAATTTTATGATGTATTTCATGTTTTTAGAACTATTTTGATTTCCTTGTGTGACTTGGGAATTAGCTTGTATCCTTTAAACACGGGTTGTATTTTGGATATTGGTGACTTGGTTTGCAATCCAAGTCACTTGTTTTATTATGGTTACTTGTTCTAAAAACATCATCATTAATTACTTGCGTAGAGAAACCTTAGATAGACAACTTAAATTGATCAAATAGACGATTATGATGATGGGATCATTATATGTCCATAAGCTATGAATTTAATTCTCCTTATGTCATCATTACTAAAAGTAACAAATTACTTATGTAAAATCAATTAAAGTTGTAATGAGTTTTTGAACTCATCAAGTAGGGAATTTACGATACCATATGAACACATTATTCTAAACGGATGGTCAACCATGAGATACCTAGAATAGAGAGTCTATTAAATAGATGACATGGATAAGACTTGCATATTATCAAGCTGCCATGTTAGGATGGCCTTTTGAAAGCTAATACATAGTCTAGGAAAACTCCTAATACTCCGTTAAATATATATGTTTGTGACTCACAAAGCTATCTCTCAAGAATATAGATGTATTTCTGAGAGATAAAGTGGGAGTAGATTGAATCGTCACAAACATCTCTTATAGTTGAAATGTTACTTTGTGAAAGTAATAGAATTATAGAGTGGGAGTTGGTATTGAACTATTGTCTATGAAGATAGAATAAGAGCATAGTTCAGTGGGAGTTTATCACACATGTCTTATTGTTAAAATATTACTTTGTGAAAGTGATAGTATCATGACCTTGTTACATACGAGCCGAAGCATTACAATCCGAAAATTGTTGCTCATGAGTATATTTACTTTAAAGTGAGGGTCTCTTTAAAGGTAAATAGAGCTTTAGAGTACACAAATGCATAAGATTTACATGAAGATGTTGATCAAGATAAATTGGGTTAGGAATTGCCGCATTTCATTTTAATAAAGAATGGCAAGTAAAATCCGCTTTTCTAAAATGGGAATTTAGAGAAGAAAGTGTTTGAAACACAAAACCTTAGATGAAGTTCTAAGAATCCTAACATATTATGCGTTGCTATCTTAAGTGATCACAGAATGATCTTAAGCAAGCATTAAAGGATTATACCTTTTGTACATGTGATAATAGTGAATTGTTTCATTCACATGATTGAAGAATCATGATATACATGAAGTGAAGTGGGAGCTAGAATTGTTTCTCCATGTCTTATATGTTGATAACATATTACTTATTGAGAATAATGTACCAATGCTCTCTTCTGGAAAGAGTAATTGGGAGACTTGGAATGGGATGCAAAGTATTCTAGATTTTGAATCTATGTGAGAGAATATTGGCATAGAATTGAGAGTCTTATGAGGATAAGATATTTCACATCTGTTGTACATCAACAAAGTTAAATAGGCTATTAAAGTTGATAGAAGTAGAATTACTATGATGGAGTCATAATCATTCACTGAACCTATTAAGTTGTTGATCACATGAAATCGAATTCTAATGTTTCCGCCATTAGAATGATCATGTATGCTAACAGACGCACGTGCCATGATGTGATATATGCTGAGAGCATAACAAAGTCAATTAAAGGGATAATTCCCACATTATGGCTTGTGAAAGCCTTAAAGAACATCCTTGAGATTCTTGAGAAGAATTAAGGATTCGTTCACATGTTTGGATGACAAACTAAGTTAGGTGTTGAAGGGCTGCACAAACTTTAGTTTCCAAGCTTAAAAGGAGTTGATGAAATCCTAAGCTAATGTTAATGACGAAGGAGTAAGAAACTAAGAAAAGTGTTTTAGTTTCGCGCATTGCAAATTCTACAAAAGGAATCTAAGTAAAATTGTGATAAAATAGTCAACGTATGGATTAAGGGTGAATCCCTATATAAATGACTTTATCACAAGTTATGCAATAACAGTGGGAGCATCTTTCAAGTTAAAGAGCCTAAATCTAGCAAGAAGCCTAGACAAATACTTATAAATGAATTCATGTCATTAGAGATGACATTGAATGGGAGGAAATAGCAATTAATAAAGTTAGAATATATGGATATCGGGTATATCTACTTGCCAAGCTTATATTGCATTTTAACTAGTGTTTATAATACACTATAGATTATAGAATATGAAGTAGTAATAGTGTATTGACTATTCATATGTGATAATCACATTTATCGTTTGAGTTTTATTACACTCACCCGCTACCTTGTCGTATCCGAATAGGTTGTAGAGACAAATTGAACCCCATTAAAGTGAACTGGATTGACATGGTATTCGGCCCTAGTTACTTATATGAGGTGACGTCTCCAAGTGACTAGAGTGTGATGCGATTGATGGCAAGTTCAACTGCCATAGAGTCATATGGGATGACTAGTCGATCACATAGGCAGACTGTATGGGACACTCTGTCGGCGATGGATCGCTTATAGAGTTCTGGTAATTCATAAAGCCTAGTCGTGGCAAGAGCTACTATAGTATTCTTATGAGTCAATTCTTTTGACTAGAGACTATTCACCCAAGTTGGCACAACTTCTGATTAGCTTTGATTTATACTCTACGATTTCGTAAATTAGGTCAAACTGGGTATATTTTGGGTTATGATGGACTGTGGCTGAACAAAGGGAATAGGGTGATAGTATTTATCCACCCCTTGTCAGGGTTATTTGAAATCTCAAGGCCACTCGAGGAGTAGTTAACTGGAAATGCGTGGCCACGCTCGGAAGGTATCTATGATAGATAATTCCGGTCAGACAGATAATCTCTAGATCGAGAAAACCACTCAAGATATGATCAAGTGTAAGTACGACCTGCAAGACACCTTGCATTGAGTGGGAGATTGTAATAGGACAAGAGAAATGGTGACGCACACTTGTCTAGGACAAGTGGGAGATTGTTGGGAAATATGTCCTCGACAATAGTGCGATCACATGATTTAATATCATAATTAAATCTCATACTAAGAATACGTGAGGGATGATTCTTTATATAGACGACTGGCCGTCATTAATCGGTAATGATTGGCTAACTAGAGTTTGACATTACTGTCGTGTGACGGTGGTGGTCAGTTGATCCCTTTAGGTCACACCTATAGGATGAGGCCCAAATAGATATTTAATTAATTGTATGCGATACAGATTAATTAATTCCATAATTATGGGAGTGCAATTTTACGTCTTATTGTAATGTGATTAAATAAGATTTAATTTAGTAATTAAGTGTTAATTTACTAAATTAGTTGAGGTATTATATAAGTTTATAGGTAGAGGTAAGTAGTTATTTAAAGTTACAAGAAGTTATAATTTTAACTAACTAGTAATTTTTGGACCCATTATATGTTGATATAATGGTAGTATACTACTCAAAAGTGGAGTGTATATTATATTATTAATTGTAATATTTAAGTGTTAAATGATTACATTAATAATTAAATATGTAAGATGGTTAAACATATGACTTTTAAGCATTTGTGGGACAAATGACAAAAGGCAAAAATGGACCAAAATGGTTCCATTTTTTCGGCCATATGGAAGAGCAAAAGATGCTCTTTTGTCTTTGTTGGTTTTTGATTAAAGCATGATAGTGACACTACATACTAGCTTTAATCATACCTATTCTTACACTACTCTACCTAGACTATTCAAATAAGTAAAAACAAAATGGAAAAGATTCCTTCTAATGCTCTATGGCCACCGGTTTTTGGCTCTTCATATAGAGCATTTGTTGCTCATTTTTCCTACTTGTGGTTTTACTTGTTTTTCCACCTACTTTCCCTCACATGCATATTGCTATAAACTCTCACAAATACTAATACATTCATTCTATTACTAGAAGTAGTAATACTAGAAATATTAGTATTATTAAGGGAACATTTCTACTACATATCTAGTTAATATTAGTAGGAATTTTTGGGATTAATCTTGGGTGCAATTTATTGGAGTCGCTTCTATACTTGGAGTCTTAGGAGGATCATCCATCATATTTAGCTCAAGAACAAGTGAAGGAAGGTGACCTTACTTGTGCCCATATTTTCGAACCAACCATCAATGTAAGGGACATTGTTTTTCTTATAAATCTTTCATATTGTTATGCATGCACTAGATCTAAAGAACAAATAATTAACAAGTTAATTAGTTCACTATTAGAGGAGTCTAATAATAGGTATATGAACCTAACAGAAGGGATTCATAGTTGTTTGCCCTTATTAAGACTAATCTCAATTTCCGTTTTAGAGGAAGATCCCATCAACTTTATTTTAATTCATTTTAAGTGAACTAATATCTAGCATGCGTGAATCAATAAACTAAGATGATGGCTTAATAAACATGTGACATCTGTATGTCTATGAAAACTAACATACAACCTATATGTGTCAATTTTCATGTATTTTAGTAGGTGGTTTGGTTTTAGGCGGAATATGATGCAATAACTAGCATGTGAATGAAAAGCAATAAGAACGGTAAAACGTAAAAAAAAGTCCTAGTGTGGCCTATCCTATCAAAATGAACATAAATACAACTTTGGAATCCATCCATGGACCCGAGAAGCTTGTCTTGATATTCCATCTTGATCCATGTAGCGGGAGTGAGCTCCAATCTCCATCTTTAGTCTTCTTTGAAAATTACAATAAATAAATTTACATAATAAACCTATTTATTACATTCTAATTTCAAAACTCAAAAACTAAAGAAAAATAAAGGAGATTCGAGATCTCAAATTACATTAAAAATTATGTTTCCATCATTACGAAAACATAATTTGACTAAGGCCACACTAAGTATTACAAATTACAACCGATTGCAAAAAATACGTAAATAAAACCATTCAACGATTCATTCAACAAAAATAAAAGCATCAACTAAATAAATTAAACATTCATGACACAATTCCTTAATTATGTTGATTAATTTATCCAAACCACCTATTTAAATTGATCAAATTAAGTGACAATTCCTCAATTAATCACATTAATTTTAATCTTAATTCATATTAGACATGTAATATGAATTTAATCCATCAATATTTTAAACTGCTTTAAAATAAATAGGTATCTATGAATTATGAACCGCTTCATAATAATTAATTGGCCAAAAATAACAAAAAAAATTTCTTTATATTTATCTCGGTAAAAACCGAAACAACCCAATAAAAATAACTTTTCTCGGTTTTACAGCTAAAACCGAAAAAAAAAACAAAAAAATAATTTTTTTTTTAAATCTGTCCAGCCGTGACCAGTAACATAATTTTTTTTTTTTTTTCACGGCTGAAAACCGAAACAAGCAAAAAAAAAAACAGAAACCCTAAAATTTTTTGTGTCTCGGCTGGGAAAAATTAAAACAGCCCCCAAAATTTTTATCACTTCGGCATTATGCCCTAATTGCAAAAACATGATATTGATGAACAAAAATCATTTATCGTTGCTATTAACAAGATTGGCATATTCATCTTATAATTTAAACATGCAAATTTATGAAACATGATTCTAAACAACAATTTAGAACCACTTACGCCAAAAACATTATAACAAAAAAAACAATTTACCATCAAAGAAACAAGCAATTCCATTTACATGTCAATTTAATTTCTATTAAATCAACACATCTACAAATTCATTATATTATCATTTTAACCTATTAACACAATAATATTAATAAATCAAATGGAATCAAAACAACAAAAAGAAAAACATCTCGGCTGACCAGTCGAGGCAGTCGATCGACCAGGGGGGTTGGTCGATCGACCATACTGCGAATCAAAACAGCAAAGGCAAAAAAAAAAATTATAGCCGAAACCCTAAAATTTTCGAGACCAATTTTGTTTACATCCAATTTTATGAAAATCATCAAAATAAAATTCGTGGCCTTGGCTCTGATACCACTTGTAGGATTTATCTGTATGCATCCCTTTAATTTTAAGGATTATAACGAATTGTAGAGTGATGATTACGAGTCATAAAACTAAATTGCATAAACAATAGCATAAAGGATTAAGAAATAACCTTCGGTCCTAGCTTTTATGGCCTATGAACAATATCGCAATGATATTCTCCTATCAGTTGCACCCAAGACGATATGAGATATGCCCTTGTTCTTTTGCTAGAATCGATCACTCAAATTTTCTGTAAAATTAGGGTTTTGTGTTTTGTTGAGATGAGAGGCAGGAGTAGGTTAGAAATTAGGTTAAGAAAAATAAACTCCCCTCACCCTTATAACCGTGTATTAGGGTGAAATAGGGTGATTTATTTTTCTTTCCAAAATCTCGGCCCATACATACGAAATGCATATCGATCGATCGATCGATACACCCGGTTGATCGACCATGTAACTGAAACAGGTATATCAGTCGATCGACTGACATACCCGGTCTATCGACCATGTATATAACGCATTATTTATAAATTGTCATTTATATTATACCGCATTAATTAATACGGGTCAATAATAATTTATTATGACAATATCGTATAATTTATCATTAGCTGATTAAATATAACCGATTACATTTAATTACGAATTAACATATTAATTCGTCCAAGCTAACATTATATCATTAATTAAATATAACATATTATATTCAATTTACGAATTGACAGTTAATTCGTCTCAGCTAATATTATTTAATCGGCATTAAATAATCGTCTCATCAACACATTGACTAACTGTTTACTCATATAAGGCATCAATGTGATTATATTTTCATATAATTACATTTCTCAAACACATCCTTTAGGTGTGACTTTTAGGGACCAGTTGATCAACGCCATCTGTATGATAATAACGTCAAACTTTCTAGCAAGTCAACTGTTATTAGGTAATCGTTAATCAACTGATAAAATACGAAGTATACCCTTGTGAACCTATAAGAGATTTATAAATGTTATCACGCTAATTTATGGAGGACACAAGCTCCAACAGGCAAGGTGCTCTTAAGCGGATTGAGGAGTAGACCCGGGAAATAACCCTGGCGCATCAGAATGCGGTTGACTGTGAGGTCTGAGAACGGGTCACAATAAAAAGGTGTTGATTCATCTGTTTAGCTTGGAATCCCCACATTTCGCTGTCGTCCTCCTCAATGGCTTGGGAGGCCATTCCCTTTTTCATGACAGCTTTGATCGGGGAAGCGGGAATCGTGATCGTCTTCCCGTCGAAAGGGACCCTAGTTTTCTGATGAAGGGTTGAGGTAACGGCCTTGACGGCGTGAATCCAAGGGCGTCCCAGAAGCATGTTGAAAGAGGCGTCAATGTCGACCACTTGAAAGCTTGCTTGTCTTTCCAAGGGCCCGGTTGTGATGGTCAAGGTGATAAGGCCTGCAACCTTGTGACGAGTGCCGTTATAGGCGCGTACTCCTTGATTGATTGGGACCAAATAAGTTTATTTGATACCCAGTTTATGAACCGTCTTGAGGGGAATGACATTAACCGCAGATCCGTCATCCACTAGAACCATAGGCACATTCTTTTTTAGGCCTTGTACGGTGATGAATAGAGCCAGGTTATGGTTGGCTCCGAATGAAGGGATATCTTCGTCGGAGAAGATAACTGGGTTGTTCAGGTCGGGAACATCCCTTTTCATGTGTGCCACTACTTCTTTAGGAGAGGAGGTATAGGGAACTTTCAACTTTCCCAAGGCTTGTAGTAAAGCTTGCCGTTATTCGAAGGAGGTAAAAATAAGTTGCCAAATTGAAATCTCGGCCTTCGCTTTTTGCAGTTGCTTGAGGATCGAGTTTTCGGGAACCTTGGGTTGGGTGTCCATGTCTGGGACAACCTGGTCACTCGTTGATGGAACGAACGTTAAATTGTTCGTGTTTCGGTAGGGGCGTCCGGACCGGGTAAGATGACCGATATCTTTTTTTTGTTTGCCCTTTCCCGGAACCATGTAGACATCCTCCACGTCGTCTCTCCAGATACCATTGATTTCAGGATCTCGAGGGTACCTTGGAGGGGTATTCCTCGGTGGGTAATTTTTGTGAGGGAAGTTTTTGTGAGGGTAATTTTTGTGAGGTTGATTATTGTGGAGTTGATTATTGTGGGGTTGATTATTGTGAGGGTGATTATGATGGGGTGTATGCCAGAATGGTCGCGGGAGAAATCCTCCCTGGTGAGGGTAGTTTTGGGTGCTTAGAGGACCCTCCCTCGGGTGCGGTGTTGGTGTTGGTGGGTTGAAAATCAACCGGTGGTAAGCGTCCTCAAGTCGGGTAATCCATTATGAGAGACTGGCTATGGCCCCCTTAACCTTTTGGAACATGGTGAGCATCGTTGCGGCGCTGAACACGAATATCCCGTCTGGGGTATTCTTCTCCAAGGCATTCACCTCATCATTAATTGGCAGCATGAGGTGCGAGCAATCCAAGGTTGGCTCGTCGTAAGAGAAAGCATGGATTCCCAAGGGGTTTGTTTTGTTGTTTGGTTTTGTCGGTGGAGGTAAAGGTAGCTCTCCTTTCTCGATCATGTCTTGGATGATGTGCTTGAGCTTAAAGTAGGCTTCCGTGTCATGACCTTTTCCCTGGTGATACTGGCAATAGGCATTGGGATTCCAGAAAAGGGTTTACTTAGCCTCGGATGGGTCCGGAGTGGGTCTAATCGGTTGTAGTTTCCCTTGGTCCATGAGTCTTTTTAGGGCACTAGCATAGGTTGACCCCAAGTTGGTGAATACCCATTGTGAACGCTCAGTTTTCTTTGTGGTTGGTTCGAGGAGATTGACCTCGTCAATTTTATTCGTCTGACCATAAGGGCGGGATCCGGTTGATGTGGATCCTTGATAGCCTCTACCAGTGGTTTTGGCTAGGACGCCCTCGCGGAGGTCGTCTTTAATGCGGGTCCCAAGGATTTGTAGGTCCTGGAACGTTTTGATGTTTTGGTACCTCAACAGGTTGGCATAAACCGGGCGGAGGTTGTTGAAAATTTTTTCCACCAGAGTTGATTCACTCGGCTTGATACCGTCGCCAGGTACCAAAAATAAAATACCTAGTTACACTAACAGAAGCTAGCAATAAGTAGGGTCGATTTCCACAGGGAGGCGGTCACTATCTACTTGTCTATTCGGTCTGTCTACGGTCACAAGATGGGGGTTTGATTGTTTTGACTAAACTAACGAGATTAAGGCAAGAGAAATAGAGATAAGAGAAATTAAGCAGAGGGAAAGGAAACTAGGATGTCGGTTCATCAATGAATGTCAATTAATTGCAGTTAAGGTCACAGATTAGTCGATGTGTCGGTCTAAGGGGCAATGAATATCTCCTTTCGGTCTCAATTCGCCCTAAAATACTATTAGCTTAGCTTCCGCCCTCACTAAAGCATTCTATTGTTCACTGCGGGTCTCACCCCTTCCAACCTTCCGCTCTAGGTCAAGGCTTATCAAAATTAAAAAGGCTAATTGCATCGATTCAATCAGCAAGATACACTTAAAGCAGCAATTAACAACATAGACAAAAACAACAACGACAGATCTGCAAACTAATTAACAATTAACATTCATTCATTGAATCCCCTAATCCTAGCAGAGAGAAATTAGCTAGACATAAATAAGGGTAAAGGGAAAACAAAAGGTAGAAGAACAAATAAACATTAATTAAATAAAAGAGAAAAGAGGACGAGAGAATTACAAAGTAAAATCCGGCAAAGAAAGAGAAGCAGAGAAAAAGTAACGTATACAATGTATGGTATGATAAGAGATGATAAGTGACGTCTCCTCCTTTCCTATTTATAAGAAATAGGACTTTATTTGACCTAATAACGAAAATAGACTAAAAAACCCGAGCCCATTAGAGAAACCACTCGATCGAGCCATTTGAAACTACTCGATCGAGTAGAATTAAGCTCAAACCTCTCGATCGAGTACCTATCGAACACTTATTAAATAGGCACTACTCGATCGAGTAGAAAAAGGAGTCGATCGAACATAATTGTACTCGATCAAGTACTTTTCAGCGCACAATTCCTGCTTCGCGCAATGAACTTCAAACGGCTGTCATTTCTTCGTTACTTGGGCAAACAGGGCGTTTTCGGTGGCGTTTGAAAGCAAAGAGGACAAGATTTCATAATCAATTGGAATAACTTGAAAATAAGTTGAATAACTCGAGATATAGCTCTTTAAAGTAGGTGACACGTCTGTCGCGTACCTGTCAAAAATAAAACCTAACGGTCTCAACTAAAAATGTAGTAGAGGCAGTCGAGTATCGAATCCTCAGGGAGGTAATACAACTACAGCTGTCTATTCTAATCCTATGGTAACAATTGGTGTTGATTGAATTTTTGGTTTCTAAACTACGAAGTTGAAAGGGAAGAGAAATAAAGCAGAGGACAGTAAAGGCAATAAAATGATTTAAAACTATCAATAAGAGAGGGACATGTCGGGAATTCGGTTCACTACGGTAGTACAACAACTTAGCAGTAAATGATTCAGACGAACTAATGCGAGACGGATATTAGAAGGTCCTTTCGGTCCACTTCCCACCCTAAAATACCACTAACTTAACTTTCGTCCTCATTAGGGTAGTCTCATCGTTATAGCAGCCTATTTAGTCCAATCTTTCGATCCAGGATTAATTGTAGCCATATTAATGGGTGACATAGAAGCGTGCACTCAACTAGGTCGAGAATTACAGTTATATTGCTATAGTGACAGGGTCTCTTATGTTAATTCGTCTAATTCATTCACTACGTCGTCATTATCCTACCGCAGATCCCCTAATCCCAACATGAAGGAGTTTAGCTACTCATATTATTAATGAAACTAGCAGCAAACAAGATTCCAGCAGAAGACATGACGAAATAACAATAAAATGCAATAATAGAAATTAGGGCAGAAAGAATGATAATAAAAACAAGAATTAAAAAGCAATAGAAGGTTAATTATTATTAAGAGTAGAAAGAAGATTACAGTCTAAGCGATTCCGGCGTAAAGAACTCGAAATCCGATGAAGCAATCCGAAAACGAAAGTAACAGTAGAGGGTTTAAGCAACGTAGAAAGTAACAGTGTCTAATGTGAATGATAGTAAAAAGGATAGTGAAAGGAATAAGTAAAGAGATGCCTAATTAACCTAGTAAACATAGGTTAAATAGGAAACAAACAATGTTTAGCGAAAATTAAACACACGGACTGAAGCAAAGCCCATGCCCGTGAAAAACCCTTCGATCGAGTGGATTAAACCACTCGATCGACCATCATCTCAGCAGGAGTCCCTCGATCGACCTTCAGGGAACTCGATCGAGGACTTGGTCATGTGTGGATCACTCGATCGAGTAAGCAGTAGCTCGATCGAGTCTTGGGGAGCTTAGGAACCAGTCGATCGACCACCAATCAGCTCGATAGACCACTTGGGTCTTCAATTCAGCTCACGTCTTCACCCAAATGCCTTGTAAAGCGTGCAACGACACTTCTAAATGCAACATCTCACTCTGGGATAATCCCGTCTCCTCTAAATGCATGCAAAAAGGATAAAAAGAGGTATGGTTCCGCTACTTCCGCGATCATTCCTACGAAAAGGACAAAATACACCAAAGTAGCCAATTCGGGGCAAAATACTATAAAAACAGTATATAAATGCATAGAAATACGTGCTGAAATAGGCCAAAAAGACTATACATTAGGCACGTATCAAATCTCCCCAAACCAAACCTTTACTCGCCCTCGAGTAAACTCAAAACTAAACTAATGGAACGGAAATGATAACTCAGAGCTAGCTTAACTTGTCTACTTGAACCACTTTAATGCAACAAAATCAACGATTAAAGCTAGGCAATCAATATGCAAACGAATTATAAGTCGTTCGAAATAAAGTGACCTATCGACCTTGCAAGACCAACAAAACCGGACTCTCACGTGGTCACTCTTCTCTCATGAAGCAAAGGGCAAATGTTATATGTAAAAGAGAGAAGAAAGGACAGTCACTCGCCTAATCACGACCTATACATAGCATGCATGCAACAAAAATGAAAGACAATTCAAGTACTAATGCACACACTCCAACCAATAATGTCCGTCACAAATAGGGTTTGCAAATAATATGGGAATAGTGAGGTTCAGGTGAGAAAAGGCAAAACAAGTTATGGAAATGTGGAGGTAAAAGCGTCAAGCTAGTTCCTAACAGGACCATAATAAACCATCCGGATCTCAAACTGACTGAAAGACTAACGCAGGTGCCCTTCATGGCACAAAACTCACTAGACTGAAAGCACAATCTCCTCAAAAAATATAGAATAAGAGTGGAGGAGCTAGACGGTCACAAAGTTCCCTTTTTTAAACGTCGTCTGAGACAACTAACTGAAACAACCGACCCTCTTGTCGATTGTACGTCTTCAAACATCTTCTCAACTCTGACAAGAGGGTCCAACCTTTTCACAAATTTTTTCTTCTTTTTCTTTTCCGTGAATCTCATCGTTTTTTTTTCATTTTCTATTTTTTTCTTTTCCTTTCTTTCACGTTTCTCTGTTTCTTTTTTTTTCAATTCTTTTTTTTTCCTTCTTCCTCCTTTCTTAATACAAACACCAGCTCCAAACATGAATTACGGACTAAACTGCAATGGAAAACATACCACAAAAGGACAGACTAACTAGCTTGACTAGGCAGGCTTAGTTTGGAATGTGGCTAATGGGTCAAAAAGGCAAGTTTTGGTCAATGTGGAGCTAAATGGGTGAAGGATGTAAAGAAAGGGGAATTTGCAAGACCCTCCCTGCATGTGACACCAACCGCAAACCCGAATATGTGCATTTAACGAGAAATTGAATGTCATAAATGTGCAAATGAGACGAACATGCTATGCAAGGAGTACTACTCTCAAAATTCCTAATGAACTGGTCATGAATGGCACCAGTTATGGCTCTAAAAACTCAGAATTTTTTAGTAGTTTGCCAATTTATCAGGTCAAGTCTAAACAGTCAGCTATTATTTGAACAGAAATTCGTAGACTATGCGTATGACAAAGCTAAAAACCATCAATAAAGTGCAAGGCTCAAGTGAATCGACAAGTTAAGTGCAATTTCATCACGGGAATCTACCGTTCCGACTCAACCTAAATGCAAAAGTAAACGTGAAATTTTTGAATTTTTCGAAATTTTCTAATTTTTATGGATTTTTGATTTTTATGAAAATAAACAACAAATGCAAACTGAAGAATTAAACGTGAATGCAAAACAAATGCAGATGCAGACTCAAAAGGATGCAATACCCTCCCCAAACCAAAACGGACAACGCCCTCGTTGTCCTCCAGCATACACCAGCAGAAAAATGGGGAATGGGAGTATACAACCAATAAAATAAAAAATAAAGGAGACGAATTAAAAAGAGTAAGACGACATACAAAACACGAACTTCCCCAAACCAGCCAGAAAACTGGGGAAGTGAGTAGACCAGTAGCTACTCGTCGTCGGCACCGCCGTCTCTCAGGTACTCCGACTCAACAAAACAGTCTCCCCAAACCAGCAACAACAAGGGGAGGCTCAGTCGTCATCTCCAGCCTGATCCTCCGGGTTGGGTACGAACGGAGGGTCACTCTGCTCCTCTCTGGCAGCTCGCTGTGCCGCCTGCTCTGCCCGTAACCGCACCTCTCGTGCTACCGCTGTCTCCTCCTCCTCCTCCTCTGAGTCAGAAGGAAGTGGAGGGTACCCGTCCGCTGGGTATCGGTAGAAGGAAGGATGCGGCCACCCCTCTGGAATCGGTCGCCGGGCTCGGATATGGAACTCGTAGAGCGGGAATACAGCCAAAGCCATATCCCGTCTCATCTCAGTAATGTACCTGCACATATCCGAAAGCACGGCATCACGACGCCCTTGGTCCATGACCTCGGGCGCCTCTAAGACAGGAGGGCAAACAAAATTTGCCGGCAAAGCCGAACCAGAAGGAGGGTCAAGTGGAGGTGGAGTATGAGTCTGAGTGGGTGTGGGTGTAGGCTGAGGCGTGGGGGTCAGTCCAGCCTGGGCCTGAGTCTGAGCCTGAGAGCTAGAAGATGCTCCGGCTTCCCGCTTCCTCTTCTTAGAGGAAGAAGGAGGGGTGAAGGTAAGGTGGTAGGTAGGTGGAGGTGGCCTCGCTCCCTCCGCAGCAGTAGGGAGCGGTGAAAGTGGCGGAAGGGTAGAGCACGCCAAGGTAACAGACGTGGAACCACAGATCTTCCACGTCCTCGCACTCCCCTTCGCCTTTGGGAACCAGGTCAAGACAGCCATGGCATCCAGGTCAAGGAGAGCCATCTCATCAGGTGCAGTGAGTGAAGGGTCAGTGGGGTAAAGGTGGCGGGCAATCCTAGTAACTAGCCCGCCACAGACAACAGCGGTCTTGACCCGAGTCCCAATACCGTTCCAATGCTGAGCTACCAGATAGGCAATGTTTAGAACAAACGAGGTACCGGAGTCAATGTTGAGGTACCCCGCGAGAATCGCTAGCTCAGTGTTGGTCAAGTTATTGGGCTCAGGGCGCCCAAAAATGGTCTCTCCTAACAGACGCAAGTAGTAACGGGGCGCAGGTAAGTGAACATGAGCTCCCTTCCGTGAGTGGAAGGGGGTGTGAGAAAGAGCAGCCCAAAGTGGCTGAAGGAGGTCTCTAGGTGGGGCGGTGGGACCGTCACTAACTAGTCCTAAAACCTGCCCAAACTTGGCCAAGGTCCAGTGATGCGACTCGTTGCGGAGTCGAAAGTGAATGCAGGAACTGGAGTGGTCAGCAGTGTAAGAGTCGGTGTCAAAGGAATAGGAGCTAAAGAACTCGTACGTAAGGGTACGAATGGTAGCCTCCTGCATGGTAATCAAACCCGACATACCCGTCCCGTTCAACAAACTACAGACCTCCTCGTAAATGCCTAAGGTCTCTAAGTCAGTCCGCGCAAGGAAACGGGTGGAGGAGAGGGGGCAACGAAGTAAGGCGGCTAACCGTTTCCGGTGAGCCTCTGAAGTGAAACGTACCGTGGGCATCTTCGGTAGAGGTGTGAGCGCCCTCTCTCGTAACAACAAATGACCTCGGAAGGGCCGGGAAGTGATGGCTAATCAAGCTAGCCTGCTGGTGCGGTCTCGGTGGCGATACCAGTGCGCTGAAACGAGGAATGCGTCCGCAGTCCAGCAAGGAGAAGGGCCCGGTAGGAGTAGTGGCTGGTGAAGCCTGAACCGAGCTCCCGGCTGAGCTGGCCGCGGAGTAAACTGTCCCTGCAGCTGAGACAAGTAGAACTGGTGCTGCAGTGGTGACCAAGGCGGAGCTAGTGGTAGCAGCAGGGACCACAAACTCGCTCACTGACGAGCTGGGGGACGTACTAGTGGAAGGCACAGAACTCGCGTCCATCCTGCAAGATATCAAAGGGCACGAATAAGAAAGGATGCTGCTAACCGTGGCTAAAACAACCGCTAACCAACATGTGACAGCAAAAAGAATGGCCCTATTAGTCGAAAAATTCGACTTCCAGAATGCAAAACCCAACAATTCCTCAAACCTCGAATTACAAAGATGTGAGTGGTGATAAAGTGACAAAATATGACCGCTAAGAAAGACCGAAATCGCAAGAAGGAACAAAGATGCGGCAACATACGATCTACTAGCAAGCGAAAAGCACTCACGGAACAAAAGTCCCAATAATTCACAACGTATACGGGCGTTAGGGGACGACAACAAAGATTAACAACAAAGGTAAGTAGGCATGGACTGAAGTTAAGCAAGCAAGGCAACATAGAGGCCGTCTAACAAATCGAAACACTCGACTTACAGGAACCCTAATCGCGGAATTTGCGCAAAATTCGAATTAAACATGTAGACATAGCGAGGAATTGCGAAAAGATCATCAACAAGCAAATTAAGGGCATATAAACACGATCAAATCGAAACAATTCGACTAGACATGGAATTTTCGAGCCCTAATTCAAAATCACCTCAAAAATTCGAATTAAATCAAGAGAAATTGCAAAGAGTGTGATAGAAACACTTACTTGATGATGATTATCCTAAAACAAGCAATTAAACTTCAAAAACAAGCAAGCAAGGCGGATTTTTAATCGAAAACCCGCGGAACCCTAATCCCTCATAAAAACCGTGAAAACGAACACAAAATAAGGGGAAAACAAGGGGCTATTGAAGAATTAAGTGCTAGTAGTAGAATGTAGGTGGTGGATTTGATAATTTTGGGCAAAAATTGGGGATTTGGGGGAAATGGGAATCGCAATTAAGAGGGAGTTAGGAGAGATTAGGGATAAAAATTAGAAATGAAACTGAAATAAGGAGTTAAGTATAGAAAAACTCCCGTCTACTGTTCATTTCACTCGATCGAGTGATTTTAAGTCACTCGATCGAGTACTTTTTGATGTCCCTCTGCTCGATCGAGTAACAGTGCTCTCGATCGACCTTTCCCTGTGGCCTTTCTTCGATCGATTAACCAGCAAGCTCGATCGAACCAACTTCCACTCGATCGAGTGCAAAAGTACTCGATCGAGGACTTCCTCGTGTAGACTTCGTTGAATTTCCGTCTTTACTTCCTCGAAATGCGTGCATCTTCCCCAAACCTGCGTAAAACATATCCAAACACATCCCAAAATACCAAAAACGCAGGAAGCACAGCCTATAGTCTCAGTCTAAGCTAAAGAACTGTCTAAACTAATTGTCCTAATTAAAAACGTAATAAAAGAAATTCAAAAGTAATTCAAAAGAATATCTATTACAATTTGTTACACGGGGCATTTCCCCGTTTAATTCCCATTAACTTTCAGTAGCCCCTTCGTGGGCTTCTGACTGGAGGACGTCACTTCAGCGATACTGACCGTCCTCTTTGATTTCCATGAGCTTGAGTTACTGTTTGCAAGAGGAGGAGGAACGTAGTTCCAATCTATGTAGGTTCGAACTGTCTTCGTTCTCGCCCCTCTGTCATCTTCCTTGGCATCCTTTGCTCCAGCTCGATTGATAATGGTCGTACCACGTCCTTTGACAACTCCTTTCTTGCCTTCATCTGTACCTGCAGTAAGGAAAACAGACGATTTTTCCTCCCTTTTGCTCTCAGTGTGAGGCGGAGGGTTAGCAATAACAGCAAAATTCTCCAAATTTTCATCTGGAGTGTCAATAATAGGGTCAACAGAAGAGAGGGCATTGCAAGGCTGAGCTTGCATAGGAGCCCTCCGGAACTTGGACTGATGGAAAGTCAACTCCTCGTCCCCTACCTGGAAGGTCAAAGTCTTTCCCCCGACGTCTATTACCGCACGGCGGTGGACAAAAATGGTCTCCCTAAAATGATAGGGGTGTGCACATCTTCGGGGATATCCAAGACGACAAAATCGACGGGAATAAAGAACTTCCCGATCCGAACAGGTACGTCTTCCACTACACCTAGTGGCCGTGATAAACTACGGTCGGCCATCTGGACGGTCATGTTGGTGCAACTCAGTTTTGTCACACCAAGTCTCTTGGCTAGAGACAATGGTAAAACACTTACGCTAGCGCCTAAATCGCATAGCGCATTATCAATCAATTGCATTCCTATGTGACAAGGGATCGAAAAACTACCCGGGTCTGATTGCTTAAGGGGTAGCTTATTTTGAGATAAGGCCGACCCCATCTCGATCAAAGCTACATCTCATTATCATTAATGGTCCTCTTACGTGCTAAAATCTCTTTCATAAATTTCAAGTAAGAAGGTACCTTAGTCAAAAATTCAAAGAACGGCACGGAAACTTCCAAACTCTTCAAAAGCTCAACAAATTTGCTAAACTGTTGATTAATCTTGGTATTCTGCAGCCGCCTCGGGAAGGGAACCGTAATTGGAATCTCAAGTCCCTTGTTTCTTGCCTCCAAAGTGTCTTCCGAGCAAGTTCAAGATCCTTTGACGCTTCTTACCTCTCGAACGAGGTCTTTCCGGTGATTCCTCGCTTAAACGAGCACTAGCAGGCTCTCGAATAAGCTTCCCGTCAACAATATCACTCGATCGAGCAATGTGTCCACTCGATCGAGCACTTTCTTCAAGAACTTCATCGATCGAGCAACATGCTCACTCGATCGACCACCTTCAACTTCCAGTTCACTCGATCGAGCAGGAAGACTACTCGATCGACCAGATTCTTCACCATTTCCACTCGATCGACCACCTGATTTCAGTCGATCGAGTAACTGTTTTGTCGTGAGCCCCTTTTTCTTGACAGAACACTGTTCATCATCAGTTGCAGCTATTTCCAGGTCTGATTTCTTCATTTCTGGTCCCTCATAAGAAAGACCGCTTCTCAACTCTATCAGATGCACCGTCTCATTTGGGTTCTTGTCATTTTGAGTTGGTAAATGACCGGGCTTCCTCGAAGATTGATTTTCAGCCAGTTGAGCAACTTGAGTCTCAAGTGCCTTGAATGCCGTGTCCTTCTGTTGTAATTGCTTTGCAATGGACTGCATCATGGACTTTAACTCACCTATCTCACTCACCCCACTAGATGACGAAGCACCTTGGTTAGGAGGGTTGAAAGACGGAGGCTTCTGATAGCCTTGTTGCTTCTGTTGTGGAGGAATATAGGGCTGCTGCTGCTGATTCGGAGGAGCGGTGGGATTGAGTATGTTGTTCTGATTGCTCCACCTCAAATTGGGGTGGATATTCGGCTCGTAATGAGTGTTGTTTTGCCTGTAGTGTTGAAAGGCAGCACATTGCTCATAAGGACTAGGACAATAATCAGCGACATGTCCATCTACCCCACATCTCGTACAGACGAAAGGACCGTCCGTCATGGCATTAACCTGGTACATTCCTGGCTTGAGAGTTCCCCCTAGTTCGTACTTGTCGAACCTAGCAGTAAGGGCTTCTAATGCGGCCACTGAAGAGGATTCAACGGCTCTCCTTTGGTTTCCTCTTGAATTCCCGTATTCAGCCCTATGAGTGGCTAAATCATCTATAATTTTCCATCCCTTTGTCGGCCCCAAGTTGTCAGAAAATCGACCGTTGGCTGCCGCATCTAGTATAGCCCTCTGATCATCATATAAACCATTGTAAAAATGGTTACACAGGCTCCACTTTTCGAAACCGTGATGCGGTATGGTCCGCACCAGTTTCTTAAATCGAAGCCATGCCTCGTGGAAATTCTCGTCGGGCCCTTGTTTGAAACTGGTTATCTGAGCTCTGATGGCTATGGTTCTCGAAGCAGAGAAATACTTCTTATAAAACGCCAATGCTAGCGAATTCCAATCCGTTATGCCGTGAGCGGCTCGGTCTAAATCCCCGTACCACTCCCTTGCGATCGCGGAGTGAGAAGATGAACATAGTTTCCTTGATCTCGATCACCACATCACGCCAAAGGGGGAGGAGGTATGGAGCAAAGATTAATCAATGAAGGTCACCATATCTTTGAGCCGCATCCTCCTTCGCAGCTCTCCCCGAACCGATTTTTCTCGACCATGCTAATGTAAGAAGGCTTCGCTCGAACTTCCCGGCATCTCCTACAGATTCAACCCTTTATAGAGATTGTCACCGTGTGGGCTCGGAGTGACTAGCAATGGTTGCTTCCTCAGCCATTTCGGGAAATTCTGGGAAAGTGATAGACTCAAGTGATAAATCGGAAACTGGAGAAGACGGCGGGTTGACTTCGAAAAGCTCGTTCTCGTAAAAGTTACCACGAGAACTAGGCTCTTCCTCTGCCTGTTGCTCTTGAAATAGTCTCCTTTTTACGCGCAGAGATCTCTCAATCTCGGGATCAAAAGGTAGTAGTGGACCACCTTGCGACCTGCGCATAAGACGAAACTACAGACAAGATATGAGAATAGTCTAAGGAACGATGTTCCTTAAACTACAAAAAGAATTAAAAATAAACAACTAGTAATTTGAACAATTGCCTCCCCGAAGAATCGGCGCCAAAATTTGACACGTCCGTCGCGTGCACTCAAAAATAAAACCTAACGGTCTCAACTAAAAATGTAGTAGAGGCAGTCGAGTATCGAATCCTCAGGGAGGTAATACAACTACAGCTGTCTATTCTAATCCTATGGTAACAATTGGTGTTGATTGAATTTTTGGTTTCTAAACTACGAAGTTGAAAGGGAAGAGAAATAAAGCAGAGGACAGTAAAGGCAATAAAATGATTTAAAACTATCAATAAGAGAGGGACATGTCGGGAATTCGGTTCACTACGGTAGTACAACAACTTAGCAGTAAATGATTCAGACGAACTAATGCGAGACGGATATTAGAAGGTCCTTTCGGTCCACTTCCCACCCTAAAATACCACTAACTTAACTTTCGTCCTCATTAGGGTAGTCTACTGTTTATAGCAGGCCTATTTAGTCCAATCTTTCGATCCAGGATTAATTGTAGCCAGATTAATGGGTGACATAGAAGCGTGCACTCAACTAGGTCGAGAATTACAGTTATATTGCTATAGTGACAGGGTCTCTTATGTTAATTCGTCTAATTCATTCACTACGTCGTCATTATCCTACCGCAGATCCCCTAATCCCAACATGAAGGGGTTTAGCTACTCATATTATTAATGAAACTAGCAAAGAAACAAGATTCCAAAGCAGAAGACATGACGAAATAACAATAAAATGCAATAATAGAAATTAGGGCAGAAAGAATGATAATAAAAACAAGAATTAAAAAGCAATAGAAGGTTAATTATTATTAAGAGTAGAAAGAAGATTACAGTCTAAGCGATTCCGGCGTAAAGAACTCGAAATCCGATGAAGCAATCCGAAAACGAAAGTAACAGTAGAGGGTTTAAGCAACGTAGAAAGTAACAGTGTCTAATGTGAATGATAGTAAAAAGGATAGTGAAAGGAATAAGTAAAGAGATGCCTAATTAACCTAGTAAACATAGGTTAAATAGGAAACAAACAATGTTTAGCGAAAATTAAACACACGGACTGAAGCAAAGCCCATGCCCGTGAAAAACCCTTCGATCGAGTGGATTAAACCACTCGATCGACCATCATCTCAGCAGGAGTCCCTCGATCGACCTTCAGGGAACTCGATCGAGGACTTGGTCATGTGTGGATCACTCGATCGAGTAAGCAGTAGCTCGATCGAGTCTTGGGGAGCTTAGGAACCAGTCGATCGACCACCAATCAGCTCGATAGACCACTTGGGTCTTCAATTCAGCTCACGTCTTCACCCAAATGCCTCGTAAAGCGTGCAACGACACTTCTAAATGCAACATCTCACTCTGGGATAATCCCGTCTCCTCTAAATGCATGCAAAAAGGATAAAAAGAGGTATGGTTCCGCTACTTCCGCGATCATTCCTACGAAAAGGACAAAATACACCAAAGTAGCCAATTCGGGGCAAAATACTATAAAAACAGTATATAAATGCATAGAAATACGTGCTGAAATAGGCCAAAAAGACTATACATTAGGCACGTATCAGTAGGCACTAGCAATTTGAAGTTCTTCCTTTGCTCGCCTAGCTATCTTACTTCTTTGCGCATCTCAAAATAGTAGTCTTAAGGCTCCGACTCAACTCATCTCCTAAATGCATGCATAAGGACATATTTTAGGCTTGATTACGCTCCTTTCCGGTTCATACCTGCAAATAATACAAGACAAACCAAAGTAGCCAATTCGGGGGATATTTGTAGCTAAATACTACACAAAATGCATAGAAATGCGTGCAAATGAAGTATGAAATACCTATATAAAATGCACGCATCAGATTTCCCCAAACCAAACCTTTGCTTGTCCCCAAGAAAACTATATGCAAAACTAATGGAACGGAAAAAGAAAGCTCAGAGCTAGCTATAACTTGTCTACTTGAACCAATTTAATGCTACAGAAATCAACAGTTACAGCTACAACGGTCAACACGCAAACGAGTTATAAGATGTCCATAAACAAGGCTGACCTATCGACTTTGCAAGACCAAAAAAATCGGACTCTCACGTGGTCACTCTTCTCTCATGAAGCAAAGGGTGAATAATTATGTGTAAGAGGGAAAGAGAATACAGTCACTCACCTAAACTGCGACCTACATAACATGCATGCAACAAAAATGATAGACGATTCAAGTACTACGCATACAGTCCAACCAACAATGTCCGTCACAGCCGAGGGCTTACAAATAGTATGGAAAGTGAGGATACAGGTGAGAAAAGGCAAAATAGATTATGGAAATGTGGAGGTAAAGCATCAAGCTAGTACCTAAACAAGACCATATAGGACCATCCAAATCTCAGCTGTCTAGAAAATAAGGTACATGTGCCCTTCATTGGCACACAACTCACTGTCCAAATACACTATCTCCTCAAAAATGTAAAATAAAACGGAGGAGTGAGACCGTCACAACATAAAAGTGAGCACATACGAGATCAATACACAACCAGCTCAACAATTTTTTTCATACTTTTCCTTTCTCCGGTTTTCTGCATACACGTGACTTTCTTTTGATTTTTCTTTTTCTTTTTTTCTTTTTTTCTTTTTTTCTTTTTCTTTTTTTTTTCTTTTTTTCAATTCCTTTTTATTTCTTTTCATTCTAATTCTCCTTTCCTTCATCCTCCACTAACTCCATCAGAATACACACGGGCCAAACCGCAGACGGAAAAACATACCACAAAAGACAAACTAAACTAGCTTGACTAGGCAGGCTCAGTTTTGGATGTAGCTAATGGGTCAAAAAGGCTAAATTTGGCTTAAGTGGAGCTAAATAGGTGAAAAATATAAGAAAACGGTGCACTTTGCAAGCACCTGCCTGCATGTGACACCGACCACTAACCCGAATGTATGCATTTTAACAAGAAATCGAATGTCATAAAAGTACAAAAATGCTGAACATGCTATGCAAGGAGTACTACTCTCAATTCCTATGTAAACCGGTCATGAATGTCACCAGTTATTAGGCTCTAAAACTCAGAACTTATGGAGTAGTTTGCCAATTTATCAGGTCAAGTCTATACGGTCAGCTATATTTGAACAAAAACTCGTAGATTATGCGTAAGACTTAGCTAATAACCATCAACGAAAGTGCAAGGCTCAAGAAAAAAAGACAAGTTAAAGTGCAATATCATCACGGATATCAACCGTTCCGACTCAACAAATATGCAAAAATAAACGTGAATATTTTTTTTTTTTTTTTCGTTTTTTTTTATAATTTTTTTTTTTAGAAATAATAAAGAACAATGCATACGAAAATTAAACGTGATAACATGAATGCAATAAAAACTGAATGCAGACACAGATATGGATGCATAACCTCCCCAAACCAAACCGTACAATGCCCTCATTGTACTTACAGATAAGGAAAGAAAATGAAAACAAAAAAGGAGAGAGTGGAGATGCGGAAAACTCACAAGAATACGCGAGAAATGGACCTCCCCAAACCAGCCAGCAAAATAGGAGGTCACAAACAGCTTCATAGTGGCGTCATAGGAAGCGAATCAAAGCAAGAAAACTCGATCGAGAGAGTAGATTACTTGATCGAGTGAAATGGGTTGTGGAAGTGCTCGATCGATGGAAGTAAAGAACTCGATCGAGAAGACCGATTATTAAACAAAATAAAACCTGAAATGTTCGAAAAACAACTAAAAATCTTAAACTCCGGGTTGTCTCCCGGACAGCGCTAGTTTCAGACAGGTCCCAGCTCGACCTTCTTTCTTCATCGAACCTCTCTAATTAAGCCTGGTCAAAACAGCTCAAAGCACGCAGCAACCGATCAAATAGCTGTGCATGTGCTACACAAAACTGTAAGTAGCACCATATTATAACAGTAGCATAGGAAAATAAAATGTATAAACGTTTGAGTCTAACAAATTTCCTATGGCAGCTCCTAAATTTGTCAACAAAATAAAGAAGCTCGGGAGCAATTATCAATAATTTAGAGTATCATTTCAGATTAACAAAATTAAGATGACAAGAACGGTGAAAAACTGTTAAATTAACTTACCAACTGGGAGAGGTAAAAAACACGAGTCATACGAGGTAGCGTACTATTAATATTAACAACAATAAAATTATCGCTAACTACCTCAGGTGGGTTGCTCTCAATGTCGGAATCATTGACAAATGAATATATTACCTCATCTGTGCTAGGAGCAATTACCGACTCAGCTGTCTTCTCGTCACCCTCCTCTGTGGATATCGTCCCATAAATCGCAGCCTCAAGCGCATCCAGCTCGGCCTTGAAAAGGGGCGATTCACCGTAACCATTATCATCATCAAAATCGTCATCTAGAACGAGCCCAAGTGACGTTGCATTGCTCTCTCTGGCCAAATCAGTCGATCGAGTGGAATTATTACTCGATCGAAAGCTTTCCTCTTGATAATCACTCGATCGAGTACATGAAAAAGCTCGATCGAGTACTTCCTCTAAGCAGTTGTTCGATCGAGTGGTATAAGCTGTTCGATCGAACATTTCTTCAGGAATTTCACTCGATTGACCAATATAATCCATTCGATCGAGTGATTCTTGCTGATCAGTGCATAAATCTTCGTGTAAGGCTTCATTATCTGATAGAACTTCATAATCCGAGTCATCCCAGTTATCAGCAGCACTAGGCAACGCGGGTCCTTCGTGGGAAAGACCACTCTCTGGGTAGGTAACGCAGACTTCCTCTGGCTGCCCAATATTCGACTCAGAAGCTAACTGAGCTATTTCAGACTCGAGCTCATCAATTTGCGCAAAAATTTGTCTATCATGTTCTTGCACTTGGAGTGCAAGCGCCTTCACTAAAGACTTCAACTCAGCAATCTCTTCTTTCTGCTTATCAGGAGGAGGAGCTTGTTGTCGCGGTGGCCAGATAAATGGAGGCTGTTGGTAGCCTCATTGATAGGGCAGGTGTGGTGGCGCAATTACAACAGATTGATTTGCTTGTCTACGTTGCTTGAATGCATAAACCTCGTCATCTTCAGCTAAGCAAAAAGCTGCATTGTGCTCAGCAGCACCACATCTCCTGCAGTAAATCATCTGCTGTGCCATATAATGGAACATAGGTGACGGGTCAAAGGTACTCAAGCCTTCCCTTTGACAATCTTTTAGCTAGAACTGTCTAGGTAGGACCTGTAGAGCCTATCAAAACAGCACTAAAGAAAAAGATTAGAATGGCCTCAAGGGACAAATCCCTTGAGGCTAAAGACAGACAAAATTAAACAAATAAATACAGTAGTTGCGTCCCCGGCAACGGCGCCAAAATTTGATACCGTCGTCAGGTACCAAAAATAAAATACCTAGTTACACTAACAGAAGCTAGCAATAAGTAGGGTCGATCTCCACAGGGAGGCGGTCACTATCTACTTGTCTATTCGGTCTGTCTACGGTCACAAGATGGGGGTTTGATTATTTTGACTAAAGTAACGAGATTAAGGCAAGAGAAATAGAGATAAGAGAAATTAAGTAGAGGTAAAGGAAACTAGGATGTCGGTTCATCAATGAATGTCAATTAATTGCAGTTAAGGTCACAGATTAATCGATGTGTCGGTCTAAGGGGCAATGAATATCTCCTTTCGGTCTCAATTCGCCCTAAAATACTATTAGCTTAGCTTCCGCCCTCACTAAAGCATTCTATTATTCACTGCAGGTCTCACCCCTTCCAACCTTCCGGTCTAGGTCAAGGCTTACGAAAATTAAAAAGACTAATTGCATCGATTCAATCAGCAAGATACAATTAAAGCAGCGATTAACAACAAAGACAAAAACAACAACGACAGATCTGCAAACTAATTAGCAATTAACATTCTTTCATCAAATCCCCTAATCCTAGTAGAGAGAAATTAGCTAGACATAAATAAGGGTAAAGGGAGAACAAAAGGTATAAGAACAAATAAACATTAATTAAATAAAAGAGGAAAGAGGAAGAGAGAATTACAAAGAAAAATCCGGCAAAGAAAGAGAAGCAGAGAAAAAGTAACGTATACAGTGTATGGTATGATAGGAGATGATAAGTGACGTCTCCTCCTTTCCTATTTATAAGAAATAGGACTTTATTTGACCTAATAACAAAAATAGACTAAAAAACCCGAGCCCATTACAGAAATCACTCGATCGAGCCATTTGAAACTACTCGATCGAGTAGAATTAAGCTCAACCCTCTCGATCGAGTACTTTAGGTACTTGATCGAACCCTTATTAAATAGGCACTACTCGATCGAGTAGAAAAAGGAGTCGATCTAACATAATTGTACTCGATCGAGTACTTTCCAGTGCACAATTCCTGCTTCGCGCACTGAATTTCAAATGGCTGTCATTTCTTCGTTACTTGGGCAAACAAGGCGTTTCTGGTGGCGTTAGAAAGCTGAGAGGACACGCTTACATATCCAGTTGGAACCACCTGAAAATCCGTTGTAGAACTGTAGATATGGCTCTTCAAATTAGGCACTAGCAGTTTGAAGTTCTTCCTTTGCTCGCCTAGCTATCTTACTTCTTTGCGCATCTCAAAATAATAGTCTTAAGGCTCCGACTCAACTCATCTCCTAAACGCATGCATAAGGACTTGTTTTAGTATTGATTACGCTCCTTTCCGGTTCATACCTGCAAATAATACAAGACAAACCAAAGTAGCCAATTCGGGGGATATTTGTAGCTAAATACTACACAAAATGCATAGAAATGCGTGCAAATAAAGTATGAAATACCTATATAAAATGCACGCATCACGGCTTAATGACCAATTGAGTGCTTACCCTCCTCCAACGGGCTAGGAATTTTGTGAATCCTTCCTTATGATTCTGAGTCATAACCTCATGAGTGCAGGTGTTAGATTGGATTTCGACATTATCGGCATACTGCTTAGCAAATTCAACAGCGACTTCGTCCCAAGTAGTAAGGTTCTTCGGGTCGAGGAAATAGTACCACTGGTGAGGGATCGGTTCCAGGGATGATGGAAAGATCCGGGTGAAGAGCTCCTGTTTGACCCCCTTTATGGCCATGTAATCTTTGAAGGCCCGAATGTGATTGAGTGGGTCCTCCACTCCCTTGAACTTGGGTACATCACCCAAAGGGAAGTTGTAAGGTAATTGGATCCAACGGGTTCGAATCGTCGATTGTTCTCAAGGTGGATGTTGTTACCACGGGCTAGGAGTTTTTCCTCCAATAATTTGAGCCTTTTCTCAGTTTCAGTCAAAGGCGGAGTGTTATGTTCTCCGGTTTCCTTATTTTCCAGGGTGTCGATACGGGTTTCGATACGATCCAGGGTGACCATAAGAGCGGTGAGCAGGCTGGCTAGCTAAGCAGTTGTAACATCTCTATTGTCATTGTTGTTGTTGGACGAAGCTGAAAAGGGCCATGGTTCTGAGGCAGAAAAATGGCTCACATTACATTTCAATCCGACACGGTTTAATGACTAAACGTAGACAACACAAAGGACAAAAAAAAGGATTAGACTCAACAAAACGAGGGCAACCGTGTGTGGTGCCTCGGTGCTGACTCGATCTATATTGTGACGGTGTTGACCGAACTTTGACTCACGTCCAACATAGTGGCGTGGCGCCGTTGGACGAGTCTCGAGGTGAGACGACTCATACGTAAAGACCCATAAGTACTCTTGCTTCGACTCGATAGACACGAGGCATAATTGGAATGGTGGACTGAAGTTTTCGAAAATAGAGATTTTCAAAAAGATTCATTTGTCGCTTTATGGACGGCTTCCGAAGAATAGGGAGCTCCGAAAGTCGATCAGTTGAAGAGTTGTCTTAAGTTTGTTTGCAAAAGACGGTTTGAGTTTGAGTTGGCTCTGAAAGTAATGTACTACTTCCAAAGACGGTTTTTGAAATTCAAAATTGTATGTTTTGAAAATCGAGTTTTGAAATGTTTGACAAGGTCTCGGGGATGGTGTATGGTCCTCGGGATTTGAAAATGTTTTGAAAAAAGGGGTGTGTACCTTTCTCGGGTTTTGAAAGAGCCATTGTGTCGGCGTGAGACGGGTTAAAATCCGTGTCTTGATGCGGCGATTATAACGGCGTAAAAAAAGATGTTTTTGAAATGGTTGTAAAAATCGGGTTTGAAAATCGTCATTACGACGACCTAGAAAGGTGTGTTGAAATGGTTATAGAAAACCGAAATTAAAATCGTCATTATGATGGGCTAGAAAGGCGTGTTGAAATGGTATGCAACGGTTGGCGAAAGACCGAGGTTTGAAATGGCCATTATGACGGCGCAGAAAAGGTGTTTTTGAAAGTTTGAAATGACACGGAAGGACTTATGATCAGATAACACATAAGCACTCGTAGTTTCATTATATTATGCATAATGCTGACACGGGTTTTAGCTTAAAAGGTGGGTTACACACCAAGCGATCAAACCCCGATTTTCAAGAAGGATACCAATCCAAACAAAATGTGTAAGGAAGGTGCCCTCGCCTCGTGCTCGAAGGTGATGAAAGCTTTTTGACGAAAGAGAAATGTGTAACGTTAATGGTATGCTTGACTCAATCGGGATGAGAAACGCGGAGATGAGAAAACTCACGCCGACGAGATGAGCCAACTGGTCGAAAAGGATTAGGTTGTGGGCCCGGACAAGGAACCCGACTATGACCGTAATATCAATTAATGCATTTCAACCAAGACCTCATTCGAGTCTCACCATCTAGGGGTCACAAAGACACAAGTGTCCTAGTTCTCCCCAGCGGAGTCGCCAATCTGTGGACATGGTCCACTTGCGACGCCCAGCCGATCTGTGGGCTTTGCATCTGATTTTTATAAAGCCACGCTCGGCGGCGTAAAAATGCTTTTGACCGGATCGTTTTAGATCGATCGGTTTTGTCTCGGCAAGGGTCTCGAAACGATGTAAGAGATGTTTGGAGTCGCCACCACACATTTGTGAGATGCTTGGAACCCGTTCGAATCCACTTTATACCTAGGTCAACCAAGGCAAAAAGCGGTGTTTGACATAGGTACTAAAGATAAGGAATCGTCCCTCTTTTAGCATCATATCTCTAGAATGACTCTCGTACGCCCTGGATAAAGTCTCCACTATCCAAAGTTTCTGAGTAAGAGGTGAAGTTACGTATTGAGAAGCCCTTTAATCGGGCACCCAATCCCGCCCACGGTAGCGGCCTCTACTGATCGATCTTGGTTGGTTAAATGCAAAAGTTGATAAAACGGTTTAAATGCATGAATGCGCATCCAAAAGTTTGAACCTAACATGTGAGCTTTCTATGTCGGTTGTTTAATCCAAATATCAAGTATTTGATGTGGAGTTGGATTTAATGTTGATTTCCATACAAGACGGAAATTAAACATCCATTTACCGAGTTAGGTTTATGGTGCATAATGTGATCCATTTGTCTTAGTAAGGCGTTTTGCAAATATGATGTAAAATGGACAGATTTGTCATTTGATCCGTCCTGTATTTGGGTTGACCGAAGTCGGGATCGTCCTAGACAAGTGCTGGAAGGAAACAGGGTCTGCATCAGGCAGCCTATATAGGCGCGAGCCATCTTGCGATACAAACAGGCCTGTCCTGATTTGAAAATTGGAAAATAGGCGGCTTGTTTAGGCGCGGGTCAACAGACGATGGAAGGACGTCTTCTGACCATTAAAAAGGTTTGTAAAATGGTTGGAAAAGAGGGTGTTTGAACCCGTCTTGATTTAAAAAGGTCATTTAGACCGCTTTTGTGTTGATGTGAAGAACGAGACTTGAATAATCGTCATTGTTTTGGCAATATTCGATGTCGGGTTTGGTTTTGCAAGCTTCACATGAATAGTTTTGAAAATGATTATGAACTAATTGTTTGAAGTTCATTTTTTTGTAATTAGTCAATGTTTATCATCGTACTCGGGTTAAAATCCGACATGGTATGTAGAACCAAGGATGATTTTGTGTTTATGACTAATACATTTGTTTTAAAAATGTAAAGAAATGAAATAAAAGGTTTTAAAATACCTTTTAAAATGTAAAGAAATGAAATAAAAGGTTTTAAAATACCTTTTAAAATGTAATTAACCAAATATTATCACCGAAACATGGATTAAACTGTCATGGTATGTATTAGGAACCAAGGGTGAAAAATGTTTCATGGTTAAAAGTTTGTCATAAAAAAATGATTTGAAATATTTGAAATGGTAAAAACCGATTACAAATATGAAATGAAAATAAAAGGGAAGAAGAGACCAAACACGGCTGGATTAGGCCTGAGAGGGGCTTTAGGCGCGAGCCATGCTGCTATACAAGCAGCCCCTGTCTCGGCCAAAATCCAGTTTTGGCTCATTTATCTCATATTTGGACCATGTTATGCATGTTTTAGCATGTTGTAGTCATGAAACAAATGAAGAACATGATAGAAGAGGATTTGTAAACCCTCATACTTACATGCTAGGCTTGAGATGACATAATCGACGAAAGTGTATCAACTTGTTTTGGTCGGAAAACTCGGTTTGAAAACCGTTTTATCAATATAAAAGAGTGTTTTATGTTTAGTGATGGTGTAGTTGGTCGAAATGGTCGGTCAAGTGATTTAATGCACGATGACGGTACCAAACAATGTGTAAGGCTTGTGTTTTCGATCGGTAGGTCGAAAACACGTGTCGGTTTGTGACTTGAGAAGTCGAGTCTAGAATTTTAAGGGAGAAATGAGGGGGCGGACACTCGCGTAACTCTCAAATGGTGGCATTTGAGGGGTATTTATGTTAGGTTCATATACCCATTATTAGACTCGTCTAAATCATTTTATAATTTGCTCATTAATTTATCTCTTGGATCTAGTTGCGTGCATAACAAAATAAACAAAAAAAAAAGGAAACATCGATTTCCTTATATATAATTGTGACGGATTTAGGGCACTAGATTTAGACTCCTTCCAAATCTAGATCTTGAGCTAATGCCATATTTGGATGATCCTTCAAGAACCTTCAAGCATTCAAGTGTAGAATGCCTCCTTTAGTGAGTACCCAAGACTAGCACAAAATTACTACAAGTTTTTAACTAGAAAATTGTAGTAATAACCCTTATAAAATATTACTACACTAGTAATTTATGAATAATATCACCATATTATTTTGGGGAGTTTATAAGAGAGATATTAGAGACAGTTTATGCAATATTAGAAGTCTATAAAATAGAGCTCGTCAGTGCTTTAGTGAGACCTTTGTGGTACCGGTCGATCCGTCTAGGGTGTTGTTCCAGGAGTCGACGCCCGATGAGATTGAGGAGTACCTTCACGGTCACGGAGGTGAGGAGCTGTTGTTGCGGGAGGCCGACTACGATACCTTTCGTTTGTTGAGGCTTGCCTGGTACCCGGTTGAGGTACGTTTTCCTCTGTTCTTTGTTCTCATTACCTCTTTTCAATAAGACGGTTTGTTACCTTCGATGCGGATCTATATTGCAGGGTGTCGATACGTTGATGAGGACTCATCCCCCAGTTTTCCCGACACAGACCACCTTTTAGGGGCCAGGTGGTTAGGAGCTACAGCTGCACCTGCCAGAGCCTGCAGTTGCTGAGGTGACCGACGCTGGCATGGAATGGAGGTTGACGGTTCTGAGGGTGAGTTTCTGATCTGAATACTCTTCCTAGTTTATGTTTTGCCTTGCATTATTGTTGTATTGAAGGACCTTTCTGGTTGTAGGTGTCGACCGCTAGTCATCAGGCTTTGTGGCAGATGGGTAAACGGTGGAGGGCACTTCCTGGTGACCTGGCTGCGAGGGAGTCCCGGCTTGCTCAGGTGCTTTTTGTTGGTTGTTTTTGTGTGTTTTTGTGTTGTATTTCACATATTAGATCTTAACAACATGTATTAGGTTTTGCAGGGTACTACGGAACCGGCGGAGCTTGCTCGGGTCCTTGCTGAGTTGGATGCTGCGAGGTCGATGATCGAGGCACAGGAGCGGGGGATAATCCATCAGGACCAGGAGCTGAAACGTCGCGAGGATGGGTTGCGGAGCCGGGATGCGGAGATTGCCTCTCTTAGGGCTCAGCTGGCTGCGGCGGAGGAGCTTTGCATCACGATGAAGTACGAGACGTTGGAGAGTTCTCCGGAGAGGGGGGCGGAGCTGGAGGTGGTGTCTGCCTTGCCTGCGACTCCTCGTGAGACCGAGACTGGTCCACCGGGAGGTGTTGAGTAGTTGTAGTTGTTTGTCCGTGTTTTGGACTTCTGTTTGTACATATTTACATTTTGCGTAAGGCAGTTTGTATATATGTGTTTTTGGATTGTGGTTTATTTTGTTTTTTGCTTTTTTGTATTGTGTTTCAGAGAAGCACGGTCAACGGCTGATCCTTTGCTTTGCATCTGCTCGTACATCGTCAGTGTAGAAAACAAACAACGGGTAGCACGTATGCACAAATGTAGGCACATAAAAGCATTTGATGACAACAAAAATAACCACGATGACTCGAAGTTAAAGTTGAATTTTAAATTGACATTTTGAAAATTCCGTGACAGGTCGTCGCGTTTGGATTTGTCGAAAAAAGAAATTGATTTTGAAATTTTGAGCAATTAACTCGTGTTTGAATTAAATTGCATCGAATTTGCTGAAATTGATTTGTGACTCAAAAAACTAAAACTCAAATTGTCACAGGTGAATTTTAATAGAGATTTTTACGAGTGTATTTGTTTTGATTTTTGTTAGATCAAGACTCGGATTTGCGAGATCTTGAATTTGAGGAAAACTGACGCCGTGTTATCAATTTTCGAATTTGGTGGAAAATGCGAAAAAGCGAAAAAATTTCGGGATTTTCGACTGTCATGGAAATGATCCATCGTGGATCGGGGCGACTAGCCCTTCCCCCTAAAAAAAGAAGAGAAAAAAATTTGTATGCTTAAAGCTGCATCATGGAAACCGTGTCGAATTTCGTAAAACGTGAGAACAAGGAAATGTGAGTGTGAGAAAACACAAAAATTCCTGAATAGGCCCGAAGAGGTGTGAGTCCTGTGGCGGGAGGTTTTATGTGTCAGGAAGAAACACAACTTGAAAGGGACAAATCAAGGTGTGGATCCTGAGGACAAGCCCAAAGAGGCGCGAGGCCACTGGCGATGGAAAGGAGCTTCCCCATTTTTTCGAAAAAAAGCGCTGATTGTTTTGTATAAATAGGGACGTATGTGCTTCATTGTTTCATCATCCGAAACACGAAAAACATCTCTACAAAACCTTTCTTCCTCTTCTACAAAATTATTCATGGATGCTTTCGAAAATAGGTTGCGACATTGGTGTCGGGATTTGTCACCTCCCGAGAAGTATCTACTCGTTGTAATGGGAGTTGGTCAATTGTTAGTGCTTCGTCAAGTCAAGTTTCAATCCTCGTTTCTTGAAGCATGCTCTCGGTTTTGGGATTCGAAACATTATGTTTTCGTTTTCCCGAAAGGTAAATTTTGTCCTCTTGCCGAAGAAGTGGGTGTCATTGGTGGATGGCCGGGTGGTACTCCGATTCTTCCCCCGACTCGGATGTGTTACAAAGAGAAGTTTCGTTCAATGTTGGGCTTGTCAACAAGTCAAGTCAACTTTCTCCTTGATCCCCATGGTGTGGATATGTTGGCTCTTATCAACATTTTCTCAAACCGGTTGGATGTCAATGTCTCGGTGGTGGGTAGGAGAAGGGCTCTTGCCTTTTGCCTAGTGCATGAATACCTCTTTGTCGGTGCCTTGAAGAAGGAGGGGTCCAAATGTTATGGTAGTATGACCCTTGTGCATATGGTTGAGCAAATGGAGCATGGTAGAGATCCATCATGGTTGGTGCTTGGCGAGATCATCCAAGCTTTAAACAAGAAGGGCCCTTGTGGAGAAGCTCCTTCCTTTGGATCTCCAAGGATCCTCCAAGTGTGGCTATTGGAGAGGCTAAGGTATGTAGAGCCTCCGGCCGATTCTTCTTCTTACTCCTTCTGTCACCTTACGATGAGGAAGAAATTGTATGCGGATAGTTTTGCATCCACTGAGGCCTATTGGACCTCGAAATTGGTGGAGTAGAGTGGTCCTCATATCCGTTGGGTGGTGCCATGGTGGAACTTGAGGTCCTTCACGGGGTTGCCCGCTTCGGCCGCTAGTTCTTGTTCTTTGATGGTGGTGGGTTTGAAGGTTGCTTCCTTCATTTACCCCGAGAGGCTTATGAGGCAAATGGGGCATCAACAAAAGCTGCCCGCTCAAGATACTCTCCTCCAAGAGAGTGTTTTTCGGAACTCCGAGCTTGTGGAGGTCTTCGAGAGGTGGTGGGCCACTCGACCGATTTGGGAGGCGCCAAATCCTGTTGCCACGACATGGGTGACTTTCGCTTATGTCAAGTGGTCAAGAGCTCAAACCTTGGAGTAAAGGTCCAAATCTCGTAAGGACGAGGTCGTCGGCTTGAAGTATAGAGAGGTTGGTAAGGCCAACCGTGCCTTCTTTGACGACTTTGTTGATAGAGCTAGCCCGGACGTAATGAGGCCACCAAAGAGGAGAAGCTCGGGTCCCAAAGAGGTTGTGGGCCATGTATGGGCTCGGCTTGCACCGAGTTTGGGGTCATGCAAGAGACCGGAGGCCGTCGCCATTGTAGATCCATTGAGGATCCGTTCCGAAGAGGAAGTTCATGCGAGGCGGGCCAACAAGAAGAAGAAGGGGAAGATGTACCTCGAGGGAAAAGGCAAGGGTAGAATGGAAGAATGAAGATCTCCATTTCCTGTTTTATTATTACGTTGTATTAATGTTGTGATTTTTTATTAAGTTGTATTAGTTATGTATTGTGTATTTTGTGCTAGTTTTATTATGTGAGATGTCTTAGTCGACATTCTAGCACTGAAAAGTTGTAGACTTGCCTAGCTTTATTTGTTGTCAAAATTGTAATCCTTCTCATTATTAATTAAATAAAAGGATTGCTTGTGTTGAAAGACGTTGTGAATGCTTGTTTCTTCCATCCATCTCATAAAGGCAATTCGGTTTGAACTATCCTAAACATTGCACTTGGGAAATAGGATTTTAGTGGGAAGGGAGAAAGGCTCTTTTTTGTATTTTTTGTGGAAAAGGGAATGTCTTTTCTTTTTCCTTTGTTTTTTGAAGTTGATATGGGTGATTTTTTTGTGGGGATGGTTGTATCCTTCTTGTGTAAGAAATGACTGCCTACGTATCCACTTGAAAAGGTGAAATCAAACAATGCTCGTAGTTCGAAACTTTTTTGTTTGACTGCAAATGGATGTTGCCTTTGACATATCAAAGGGCATTTGAAACAGGGCAAGGTGTCGCGACTTAGACTCGAAAAAACGTGCAATTTCAAATCAGAACGCGTTGAGGAACTTGACTTGAAAGGGGTACGGTGGTCGCTAGTTTGTAAGACTAGGGTTTGCTGGTTGGTAGGGTTCAAGGGTAGTATTTCTTGAGTTGGTCTAGGTTGGTCGGGTTTTTGAAATCCTCCCCGTCTAGGTCACTCAGTCTCATTGCGCCCCTCGAGAGTATTTTCTTGACCAGGTATGGCCCGGCCCAATTGGGTTTAAATTTCCCCCTCGGATCGACGGATATTAGTGCTCGAACCGACTTGAAGACCAAGTCGCCTTCTTTGATATTTCTGGGTTTGACCTTTTTGTTGAATGCCAGTTGTATACGTTATTGGTATAGCTGGACGTTGTGCAAGGCGTTGAGTCGCCATACGTCTAGAAGCGTAAGCTGTTCGAATCTTCGACGTGTCCATTCCGCCTCAGGAACTTGACTCTCCAGTAGGATGCATAGAGATGGGACCTCCAACTCTACTGGTTGAACCGCCTCCATATCGTACGCTAGGTAGAAGGGTGTGGCTCCTGTCGTTGTTCGAATGGAGGTGCGGAATCCCCAAAGTGCGAATGGGAGTTTGCTCGGCCAATTGCGGTAATAATCTTGCATCTTCTTGATGATGGTTGTTTAGGTATTTTTACCCAAGTCGATTAATTAGGGTCAATGTAGTCTTATTCGTTGGTTGGTTGTATGTTTACTCGTATGTCAATAGTAAATAGAAAAATAAAGCGTGTAATATAAGTTGACACGTAGGATTTGGTGACGCGGAAAACCCAATGTGGGAACAACCGCGGGAGGGACGGTACCCTGCCAAGTATTGCACTATATGAATAGGAGGATGATTACAATTGTGGCACAAAGCTAATCCTGCTGGCCCTAGGTGTCAGGCCTACAAGATCTCGGATGAACGTATATTATATGTCGAGATGTGATCTTGAATGTTGATGTGTGAATACGGGTGTCTTGAATGAATCCCTTCTTGATTTGATCCTTTGGCTATTTATAGGGTAAGAACCCTAGATATGTCCTACCTCGAATATGGAAAGGGAATATAATTTCCATAAGGACTCTTTCCAAACTCGGACTCCCTTCCCAATTCTCCCTGATCTCCCTAACTTCTCCCTGATACCTCTTTCCTTAATCCGGACGCCTTCTACGATGGGCTCCTGATCTCTCTTGAGCCCGTTTCCCCTTTCTCCAACCGCGGGCTTCCTTCCTCCTTATCACTTCTTCCATAGCCTTTATTTTATTAAGTGGGCCTTCTTTGTTGTGCTATTTTTAGCCCAAACAATGGTGACAAGGGTTTTGTTTGCTGCTTCTACCGCTCCGTTGGTTTGGGGATGATAGGGGGATGATCGATGTCGCTTGATTTTGTATTTTTCCAGCAAGGCTTATGTTTCCGCTCGGAAGTGAGAGCCTTGGTCGCTGATGATCTCATGGGGTACCCCATGTCTGCAGATGATGTTATCCTGGATGAACTTGGCCACTTGTTCGGCGATTAAGACTGCATAGGACTGTGCTTCCACCCATTTAGTGAAATAGTCGATGGCGACGAGGACGAAGCAATTCCCTTTTGTGCCTATAGGGTTGACTTTCCCGATGATGTCGATGCCCCCGGTCGAGAAAGGCCAGGGTGATGTCATGATGTATAAAAGGGATGGTGGTATGTGTTGTATGTTGGCGAAGATTTGGCAATTGTGCCAATGTTTGACGTAGTTTCTGCAATCGGCTTCCATGGTGGTTCTGTAACACCCCGGTTTATGAAGGAGCCTTTAGCAAGACATTCCCTAATAAACCGGACTGTTACCATCTCGGTTTCCCGAGGTAGTGAATAACAAATTAAACTCCAAGGCAAAATTACATAATTATTTTAACTTAATTATTACAAAATCTCTTTTACGTTAAATTACAAAGAACTAACATAAATAAAAGTGAAAGTCTTCTAGATGATGGTCTAACTACTAAGTCTTCTGATCCAGTGTCTCACGCCCACCAGCTCCCGTTCTATCTCTTAAACCTGTCAAGTCTGCTCGCCAATATTTGGGTCATCACAGGTGTTCAAGAATACACAGGGTCAACCACGAGGTTGAGTAGGGAAAACAATGAAACAACAAAAAAATATGATATGCATGCTCCTCCGTCACCTCCATCTCCATCTCAACTCATATCTCATAACTCATCTCATAACTCATAACCCGGAACGCCCAGCCATACCGATCCCCGGTAGACTATATATATCGACCGTAGCCGATCTGCCAGCTCGCAGCTGAGGACACCAGGGCAAGTCCTGCAGAACCCGCCTGGGCCTTATCACAACATCATCATCACCACACCTCATCACCACCACATCCTCCACCTCCAATGCATATGAATGCTCAAAAGAAATTAATGCAATGCAATATGTAAATCATTGAACTGATAAATCATAAAATCATGCCAGTTACCCGATGTTGTGATATCATACTCAATATGATCAATTCAGTCAATCACCTTCCCGTATATGAATCATAACGTAAATCAACAACCATGAATCAAGTCAACACAATTCAACAACAACAATAATAGGTCAAGTGTATTTCCCTACCTCAGTACTGCAGTCAAATAGTCGGGTGTCCCGTAATAATTCACGACAATTCGCCCTCTGAAAGATAATTAAATGATAAACAATTACTTAACTATTCCTGTTCCCAAAATAGAAGTTACTAAAAATAGAACTTCCTAAAATAGAAACTTTCCCGATATAGTAACTTTCCACTTTAACCAGTCCCGACTCAAAATCCATCTCTAATTATTTAAACGACTCGGGGATAAAATTAAATAAAGTATTTAAATGACTCGGGAATAAATTAAATAACTAATATGATAAATAAAAGATTAAACGAATTATACGATTAAGAAATACCCGAATCAAACTTTAAACAACTCAAACATCCCGACTCAAACCCGTCTCTAATTATTTAAATAATTCGGAAGTTAAATTAATTAATTAATACGATAAATTAAATAATAAGAAAACGAATCAAAACCCGACTAAACAACACGCGCCTTCACTCTCACCCCCACCCTTCACGCGCCACCTACACCACCGCGACAACCACCTGGCCAGCTACCCACTTCGACCCCACCACCAACAACCACCACCAGCCTGGTCGACTGCCGCCGGCGAGTCGAACCAGGGCTGGCAACTGGCCTGGTTCATCACCGTGCCTCACCAAACGCCTCTATTTCTCGCCATACCACCACCGCAGCCAACAACTGTCCCCTGTCAAACCACCACAGACTTAGTCGCCGTCAGCCCACGAACCCAGACGACATGGCGCCGCCGTTTCGACCTCCCCCTAGTCCACGGTGGCGCCACCCCAAATCTAATCACCTAAACTCGCCTGAAAACGCACATTTTAACCCGTTTGTCTACCCCTGTCGACAACACCTCCTGCCGCCATTTCCACCGCCCAAAACCACCATAACCACCACCACAACATGTAATACTCCATATTTATAAGTCTTGGGGTACTCTATCGAGTAGCCCTTACTCTGTCGAGTAAGGGTAAGTTGCGAAATAAAATAGTTTCTGACCTGTTGGGTACTCGATCGAGTAGTCAGGGTACTCGATCGAGTACCTTAGGTACTCGATCGAGTACCTTGGGTACTCGATCGAGTGTCAGATTTTACGGGGAGTTTTCTCGGGTTTTGTTAATTATGCGATTAAGGTATTTAAACATAGTCGTCATTGTTTTAAATCACTTTTACAAAACCTAAAACCCTGTTTAAGAGAGAAAGCAACCAGTTCATCTTCCTAATCGCATTCTTAGCAATTCCCGGAGTTCAGATGGTCGGTTCTTGTCGTTATTCGTGTCGTTGAGTTCCTTGCGTCGAGGGTAAGCTTTTAATATAATTTTTATAATGTTTTGTTAAGTTTGGTTAAACCCTAATTTAGAGATTGGGGGTTTTGTGTGTAGTATGTGATGTGTAGCCTCTATGTGTTATATGATAGGAGGAGGGTTCGTAGAAGAGGCTTTTTGACTCAGCTGTTGATACCGTCTGATCATTGTGCTTTCCGGTAGGATTTCCTACTCAGTATTAGTCCCATAATGGGATATTGGTGATGTGTTGTATTTGGTTGTTTGATATAATGATTGTACTGTGTTTGTGGTTGTAATTGTTGTTGATGGTTCTCGAGATGCGTTCTCGGCTGAGTGGGGTCACTTGCGGGAGTGACTTCACGCCCTAGTTTCGCCCTTCGTGGAACCCGCCACGGAAGGGGATGTGCACATTAATGGGACAGGGTTATCGCTCGGTATGATGAGCGGGGCTTAGGTGGGAACGGCATGCGCGTCCCCCATCGGCGGGTCGGTCCAAAGTGGACGATCGGTATTGAGATGATGGGAATTGGTTGGTGGTGTGTGTGTGTGTGATTCAAATTGTCTGCTTTTATCTTATTATTGTTATCTATATTGATTGTGTGATTAGTACTAACCCCGGTGTTGTTTTGTAAACTGCGGTGATCCATTCGGGGATGGTGAGCAGATATTGAGCAGGTATTGAGATGAGTACTGGGATAGCTGGGATGCCACGACATGATGATAGGAGTCTTCCGCTGTAGCCTTTAGTTTATTTACTTTTCAGTTAGACAGTCAGTTTGAGGATTGTAAATATTCACTAAATTATTATATTAAGCATTGTTTCTTTATTGTTGTTTGATTATCATTGCCTCGGGTAACCGAGATGGTAATGTCTTCATACCTGAGTAGTCCTGGTAAGGCACTTGGAGTATGGGGGTGTTACAAATGGTATCAGAGAGACGATCCTGAAACCTGTAACCAATTAACTTAATGAACATAGGGAGTCAATTAAAATGAACCCGGGGTAAAAGTTGTAGGAGCTAGTGCAAAGGCTTGGGAGACGTCCTAAAGTCGCAGGGGTCGCCCTACAACTTTGAACCGGTCACATGGGGGAAGTGTTTGTCGAGTGGTATGTGTGTTTGGTTAACTTGTTTACAAATGTGATGGAATGTGTTGATTGTTAGATGTTCGAAGTTGGAAGTTGAGAAGGTGAAAGAAAAGTGATGATATATAGAAACTGTTGATGAAATGATAACATGTTGAATGTTTTACAACGTGGCAATTAATAGCATGATGAAATGATCTCGTAGATATAGAAAAGATGTGTAGCATGATTGTTATGATATAATATGTGATTTATAAAGTTTAACATGTTAGCATATGACGTAACATGCGGGTAGCTCTTACGAATTAGTGTTACTCGATCGAGTGGGACCGACTCGATCGGGTGGGTTTTTGCGATTTTGAGTCCGAATCGAGTTTTGGGGCACTCGATCGAGTAACTAGGGGTACTCGATCGAGTAGGGGGTCACTCGATCGAGTAGCCTAGATACTCGATCGAGTAGGTAAGAGATCAGAAGGTCTGTTTGGGTTCTGAAGTTTGGGTACTCGATCGAGTACGTGGGGCACTCGATCGAGTAGCCCGTTACTCGATCGAGTGTGTTTGGGAACTCGATCGAGTGGGTTCTGGGCATCGTGTTTTCGTGTTTTGAGGTTTAGTACGTGTGTTTATGTTTACCCTTTCTTATATAGCTTCAAGATGCCGCCCAAGAGAACTGCTTTGTATGCGAGAGCTGAGCTTATGACCGTGGATGACATCGTTAAGATGTTAGAGCACCAGGATGCTCTTACCGAGACCCCAAGAGAGTGAATGAGGATAAGGATAAGGGTAAGGAAAAGGAGGTTGATCATTCTAAAATGAGCCTCTATATTGCGAGGTTTAACCCGAAAGAGTACAAGGGAGTTGGGGAGCCTAATCTGCTTGATAGTTGGCTGAGAGAGATGGAGAACATCTTAGACCTGGTTCATTGTCCCGATGAGATGAGGTGGGAACAGTGCGTTCTATCCGAGGGAGGCAAAGGCGAGCAAGTGGTGGGATTCAGTGAAGGTGAGTGCTAAGGAGATATACACCAACCAAGGCTTACCCGCTATACCTTGGGGAGGAGTTTCGTAGGGGCCGAGGAAGGAGTTCGTAGCGGAGCATGTAAGGAGTAAGTTGAGGGAAGAGTTTGATAAGTTTAAGATGACCGAGAGATGTCGGTGAGTCGAGTACTACGACAGTTCAATGAGAAGTCCAGTATCTTTGAGGATATGGGTTTGAGTGAGGAGAACCTGGCATTGAGGTTTGAAAGAGGGTTGACTACCACGATTATGGATAAGTTACCCGTGGGGATCCTTACTGATGTTAAGGAAGCTTATGAGAGGGCTGGGAGAGCGGAGAGGTTGGTGGAGATGGCTCAGGAGAGGTCTGGTGGTGAGAAGAGGAAGTCTGAGAGCGAGGGTGGTGGCCAATCTAATTACAAGAAAGGCAACCACAATCAGTCTAAGGGGTTTTCTTCTGGGTCAGGGTTCAGTGATGGGGCTTCCTTTGGGCGTGGTCGTGGGAGTGTGAGTGATAGTTGGGGAGTGACCTGCTTTGGTTGTGGTGGTGTAGGCCACAAGATACATGAGTGCACGAGTGCACCGGGATCTTTTCAGAGACCTACACAGAGCTTCACGAGCAACAGACCGACTGGATCATGGCCAAACCGGGGAAGTCAGAGTTACCAGAGTGGAGGCAACCGCAACGGCGGTAATTCTTATCAGATAACACCGACGAACAACAACAACAATCAAGGGTCGGGTGCTAAGCCGACCGCATCAGCCAGTACTGTCCAGGGAGGTGGGCAGAAGACCAGTGGCAAGTTATTCATGATGGAGAAGAAAGCAGCTGAGGAAGATGCGCATGTTATCACCGGTACATTTCTTGTTAATGGTGTTCCTACCTTTGTTTTGTTTGATTCGGGGGCTTCTCAGTCGTTTGTGTCTTCGAGTCATGTAAAACAGTTGGGTTTGAGAGTATATGAATCTGTTAGTGAGCAAGTTTTCATACCTTCGGGTGAGTCTGTATCGTGTGGGAGGTTGTTTAGAGATGTATCTTTGATAGTTGGGCAAGTTGATTTCCCTGTAGACTTGCTAGAGTTTCCTTTTAACGGTTTTGAGATAATAGTTGGGATGGATTGGTTAGGAAAGTATAAAGCTAAAATAGACTGTCATCAAAAGAAAGTGTCCTTAAGAGGTCCAAAGGGTGTTAGTGTGTCTTACCGTGGGTTTCTAGTCAAACCCAAAGTTAAGTTGATTGTAGCTGTTACCTTGATGTCTTATCTGAGGAAGGGATGTCCTTTGATCCTGTGCCATGTGAGAGATGACCGGATAGAGATTCCGACAGTTGATGAGATACCAGTGGTGGGAGAGTTTGCAGATGTTTTTCCAGAGGAGATTCCGGGGTTGCCACCGAAGAGGGAGATAGACTTCACCATTGAGTTGAAGCCAGGGACGGGGTCAATCTCTAAGGCACCGTACCGTATGGGTCCTAAGGAGATGGAGGAGCTTAGGAAGCAGTTGGATGATTTGATAGAGAAGGGATACATTAGACCAAGTGTATCGCCTTGGGGAGCACCAGTTCTTTTCGTGAAGAAGAAAGATGGGAGCTTGAGGTTGTGCATAGATTACAGGGAGCTGAACCGTGTGACGATAAAGAACAAGTATCCTTTGCCAAGGATAGATGACCTGTTTGATCGCCTTGAGCGGTGCAACAGTCTTTTCTAAGATTGATTTGAGGTCGGGGTACCATCCGGTGAAGATTAGAGAGGTGGACATACCAAAGACAACTTTCACGTCGAGGTATGGCCATTATGAGTATGTGGTGATGCCGTTTGGTTTGTCTAATGCGCCGGCGGTGTTTATGGATTTGATGAACAGAATCTTGACGCTTCTTGGACCAGTTTGTAGTGGTGTTTATCGATGATATCTTAGTCTACTCTAAGACTAAGGAGGAGCATGAGGAGCATTTTAGGATCGTGTTGCAGACTTTGAGGGATCATGAGTTGTATGCTAAGCTGTCCAAGTGTGAGTTCTGGTTAGAGAAAGTTGCTTTTCTAGGGCATGTGATCTCTAAAGATGGGGTAGTGTGGATCCGGCGAAGATTGAGGCAAAGACAAAGTGGGAAGCACCAAGAATGTTCTTTGAGGTTAGGAGTTTCTTGGGTTTAGCTGGATACTACAGACGGTTCGTGAAAGATTTCTCCAAGATAGCTAGACCGATGACAGCGTTGATGAGGAAAGAGAACAAGTTTCGTTGGGATGAGAGTTGTGAGACGGCGTTCCAAACATTAAAGGAGCTGCGTTTGACCACGCTCTGTCTTAGCATTGCTGAAGGAGCGAGAATTTTGAGGTTTATACAGATGCCTCGAAGAATGGGCTGGGATGTGTGTTGATGCGGAAATGGCAAGGTGATTGCCTATGCTTCTAGGCAATTGAAGCCTTATGAGGAGAACTACCCTACCCATGATCTGGAGTTGGGTGCAGTGGTGTTTGCTCTCAAGATTTGGAGACATTACCTTTATGGAGCAATCTTTAAGGTATTTTCTGATCACAAGAGTCTTAAGTACATCTTCACGCAGAAGGAGTTGAACATGAGACAGAGGAGGTGGATGGAGTTGATTGGCGACTACGACATGGAAATCATCTACCATGAAGGTAAGGCCAATGTTGTTTCGATGCTTTGAGTAGGAAGAGTGTACATTCCTTGTGTACAAATCTCTTCTTTGATGAGGCTGAGGGATGAGGTAGCGAGCTTTGGGATACATATGATGCGAAAGGAGATGCCATGGGTGATATGACAAAAGATCTTGAGTTTTATGATGATATTCGGGATAAGCGGGCTTTGGATCCTAAAATAGTTGAGTGGAGAGCTGGAGTAGAGAAAGGGACAGTGTCCCGGTTTTCTATTCATACAGATGGTAGTTTGAGGTTTGATGGTAGGTGGTGTGTTCCTAATGATGAGGAGTTGAAAAAGACAATCATGACAGAGGCGCATTGCACACCATATTCAGTTCATCCAGGTGGAGACAAGCTATACAAGGATTTGAAGAAAACGTTTTGGTGGCCTGGGATGAAGAAAGAGACTGAGTTTGTGTCCCGTTGTTTGACATGCCAGAGAGTTAAAGGGGAACAGAGACGACCACAAGGTAAGATTCAGTCTTTAGAGGTGCCTGAGTGGAAGTGGGAATCCATTTCCATGGATTTCATTGTGGGTTTGCCTAGGAGTCAACAAGGTAACAACATGATTTGGGTGATAGTGGATCGTCTGACCAAGTCAGCTCACTTTGTTCCAATGAAAGATACATGGACTAAGGCACAATTGGCTATGGCCTATCGAAAGAACGTGCTTAAGTTACATGAAGTCCCTAAGGACATAGTGTCTGACAGAGATGCGAGGTTTATATCGAGGTTTTGGAAAGAGCTGCAGGAATTGTTGGGAACAACTTTGAAGATGAGTACAAACATTTCATCCCGTGATGACGGCAGACGAGAGAAACAATCAAGACTCTTGAGGATATGTTGCGAGCTTGTGTGATGGATTTTGGTGGTAGCTGGGAGCAGAGGTTGGACTTGATAGAGTTTTCTTACAACAACAGCTATCACACCAGTATTGGTATGGCACCGTTTGAGGCTTTGTATGGGAGGAGATGTAGGAGTCCAATCTGTTGGGACGACAAAGTCTTTGAGGCAAAGGGTTTTAGGACCAGAGATGGTGCATGAGATGGTGGAACAGATTAAGATGATCAGGGAACGGATGAGAGCAGCCCAGGATCGACAAAAGAGTTGTGCAGACCTACATCGTCGGGACATAGAGTTTCAAGTTGGGGACAAGGTTCTTCTGAAAGTGTCTCCGATGCGTAGAGTTATGAGATTTGGGAAGAAAGGCAAGTTAAGTCAGAAGTTTATAGGACCTTATGAGATCTTAGAGCGAGTTGGGGAAGTTGCTTATCGTCTTGCTTTACCAGCTGCGTTAGAGAGAGTGCATAATGTGTTTCATGTATCGCAGCTGCGGAAGTATGTGAGTGACCCGTCACATGTGTTGGAGGCAGAGAGCTTAGAGCTAGATGAGTCCTTATCATATCTTGAGGTGCCTAAGCAGATTCTAGACCGAAAGGTTAGAAAGACTAGGAGTGATGAGACAGTTTTGCTTAAGATCCTTTGGTCTAACCACGAGACCGAGGAAGCTACATGGGAGCCAGAGGAAGCTATGAAAGAGCGTTACCCTTTCCTCTTTGATCAGGTATGTATGGTTACGAGGGCGTAACCTTGTTTCTTTTAGGGGGGTAGGAGATGATCGCGAGCAGTTTTTACGAGTTTTATACCCCTTTTATATGTTGTGTCGGTATGTTTGTCGGGATGAGTTGGGTTAGTATCATGTTTTACGTTGAATTTTGTTTGACCTTCGAGTCGGGAAGCTTATGGGAGTACCTTTGTTTAGTAGTGGTTTGAACTTCGGGGACGAAGTTCCTTTTAAGGAGGGAAGACTGTAATACTCCGTATTTATAAGTCTTAGGGTACTCTATCGAGTAGCCCTTACTCTGTCGAGTAAGGGTAAGTTGCGAAATAAAATAGTTTCGACTGTTTACTCGATCGAGTAGTCGGGGTACTCGATCGAGTAAGGGGTACTCGATCGAGTACCTTGGGTACTCGATCGAGTGTCCGGTTTTACGGGGAGTTTTCTCGGGTTTTGTTAATTATGTGATTAAGGTATTTAAACATAGTCGTCATTGTTTTAAATCACTTTTACAAAACCTAAAACCCTGTTTAAGAGAGAAAGCAACCAGTTCATCTTCCTAATCGCATTCTTAGCAATTCCGGAGTTCGACGGTCGGTTCTTGTCGTTATTCGTGTCGTTGAGTTCCTTGCGTCGAGGGTAAGCTTTTAATATAATTTTTATAATGTTTTGTTAAGTTTGGTTAAACCCTAATTTAGAGATTGGGGTTTTGTGTGTAGTATGTGATGTGTAGCCTCTATGTGTTATATGATAGGAGGAGGGTTCGTAGAAGAGGCTTTTGACTCACCTGATACCGTCTGATCATTTGTTGTGCTTTCCAGGTAGGATTTCCTACTCAGTATTAGTCCCATAATGGGATATTGGTGATGTGTTGTATTTGGTTGTTTGATATAATGATTGTACTGTGTTTGTGGTTGTAATTGTTGTTGATGGTTCTCGAGATGCGTTCTCGGCTGAGTGGGGTCACTTGCGGGAGTGACTTCACGCCCTAGTTTCGCCCTTCGTGGAACCCGCCACGGAAGGGGATGTGCACATTAATGGGACAATGTTATCGCTCGGTATGATGAGCGGGGCTTAGGTGGGAACGGCCGCGTCCCCCATCGGTGGTCTGGTCCAAAGGGGACGGTCGATTGAGATGATGGGAATTGGTTGGTGGTGTGTGTGTGTGTGATTCAAATTGTATCTGTTTATCTTATTATTGTTATCTATATTGATTGTGTGATTAGTACTGACCCCGGTGTTGTTTTGTAAACCTGCGGTGATCCATTCGGGGATGGTGAGCAGATATTGAGCAGGTATTGAGATGAGTACTGGGATAGCTGGGATGCCACGACATGATGATAGGAGTCTTCCGCTGTAGCCTTTAGTTTATTTACTTTTCAGTTAGACAGTCAGTTTGAAATGATGTATCGTACTTTTTGGTTTGGTTTGAGGATTGTAACTATTCACTAAATTATTATATTAAGCATTGTTTCTTTATTGTTGTTTGATTATCATTGCCTCGGGTAACCGAGATGGTAATGTCTTCATACCTGAGTAGACCTGGTAAGGCACTTGGAGTATGGGGGTGTTACACAACACTCGTCACTAACCACCCATTTCCCTTACCCCGTCAACAACCACTAGCCTCACCTCCCTAAGTCACGAAACAACCACCAAAAACCCGACATCAAATGCGAAAACAGAGGAAAGGGTTGAACTCATACCTTTTTCCGCCACCACCACAGCCACCAGGGCCACCCACGGTCGTCGACAAACACCCTAAGGTCTTCCTTGCTGCGCCGTCACCACCCACGCTCTCTCTCTCTCTCTCTCGTTTTGCGTGAGGGTTGAGATTGAAGCTGATGAAGAGAGGGAGGCGGGTTGAGGGAGGCGGGTTGATAGAGATTAGGGTACTATTAAGTTTAGGGTTTAGGGTTAGGGTTAAATGGGCTTTAGGGTTAAATTGGGCTGAACCTGATCTTGGGCCAACTCAATAGGGTCAGCTCACATTTCGAATTCCATATAAACCCGTCTCAATTAACTTACGATAGCTTAACGTAATTATCGACTCAACAGTTTACCCGACTTAATTAGTAATATAAAATGTACAACAACTAATATATAATAATATCCGTTTAATTGCTTATATAAAATACGGGGTATTACAGTCTTCCCCCCTTAAAATGAACTTCGTCCCGAAGTTCGCTCCCGTACTTAAACAACATAAGGGTATTGTATATCGTACATACGGACGTCACGCATTTCTAACACGGTTAACACACACTTTTGACACATCAATTAACATAACAAACACGAAATGTTACATTCTGCCCTCCTAAAAATAAACTTCGTCCCGAAGTTTAACTCGTCTTTACTTAACCCAACTAACTACGACTAATAACTACCTGAGAACACCAATGTATAACAACTAAATATTCATCTGAGAACACCGTCATCATCCATCTAAATTCCGATCTCAAACTCAAGTAACTCAATAACCATGGTCTCACTGGACCGTAACGTAACTCGGCACAAAGGCCCCACAACTCATAACTCAATACCAGAAGTTTAACTACACTCTCCTTTTACACCTCAACCAACTAACAGGAGTAGGAATAAAACATATAGAACTCATTTGCATAGGTACCCCACAACGAAACATCTACTTGATCAAAACTACCATCTACAAACAAGTGCAATATAAACATTAAGATTTTACAATCCTACCCGACTAGAAACATGGTTACGTCCTCGTAACCTCTTTTCAATTTTCATATACATATGCAACAAAATCATTATCAACCACATGTGACAGGAAAGAACATATGATAAAAGATTGCGCATTAACATTAAGGTCGAAACAAGGTTTTATTATGGAATTAACTGATTGTCAACAAGTAACATTTATTACTAGCTCATGCTTAACTTAAAAACACAACATCAAACTAAAGAACAACAAGAAAGGAACCAAGGTTTACACGGTTTCACCACGAACCAAATTTGATGATCAATTATAGACTATGAACGAGCGAGAGCAAAATCAACAAAACAATTTAAGAGCTTCTCACATTGCAAACATATCACTGAAAATAGATCTACCACTACCATCCATCACACTCACAGGATCTTATTGACATGTCCGTACAAGCATTTACTCACTCACTGGTTTAGGTCACGAATTGGGTCGATGAATTTAAGCAATCAACAACATACTCATAATTCATATTTTAAATTATAAAAAAATTGTTTGCACGATATCAATTCTGAAAGCATATTTCCCAATAAAAGTAACTACATATGATCTATGACAACAACATCACTTTCATATCCCACATATGTTTCACATTTTAGCAATCATATCTTTCATTTGTGTCTAGAAACTTAGTATACTCATTTTCAGCAAAACAAAAGATATCGTATAAATAACTTAGACATATACATTTGCCATCATATACTTTGTAGAACACTAGCTATGATAAAAGATTAACAACTTGAACAGCTTCTCTGATTTGTACGGTTTGAATAATTAGGCAACTCGTAGGCTTAATTAAACGTAACTATAACGACTATCATTTAAACCAATGCATATCATGTGAATCATCAAAGGGTTATCCTATTATAATTGTCAACATAGTTATCATAACAATCTTTATTATAATATAATCGATAGTAACGACTCGAGAATATAGATATGCCAATTGTCGTGTTATATCAAACAGTTTCCTTTATATCACACCCATACAATTGCAAGAATCACTTTAGCATTTTATGACATTGTAATAACGAACATATTCAATAAGGAATAACAACACTGTTTATTATCATGTTATAGGTGTAGGTCCAACTGAAATACTTTAATGCGATGAAGGTAATAAATATAACTATGGGCACACAACTCAGATGAAAGACATTAGAACTCAAATGCATCCTACATGTGTGAACATTTAGACATACTCATTACTACCATCCATGTGTAAACATTTACACATAATTATTATAATTATTCATGCGTGTATATTAGAACAATCAATTAACTTTTAACGCCATCAACTTACCAAGATATGACATTATAGTTTTATATTTATATGTATCCGACCACTATGCAAATATGATGCACACACCAGAGACATTACAACATGCCAAATGTATATAAAGTATGCAAACAACTGGACTCGTATAAACATTTCACCCTCGATTAAGAATCAAATTAAGCTATCCAATTTTACTCATGCTATCATGCCAACAATGTTATCAACCAAGTTTTAATTTTATCACTTGTTAAGATACATAACTACTGAACATGCGTGCTATTATCGTCATATAAAGCATTATAAATTCACATTACTAAGGCTCATGAATTAATCAAACAATTGTATGAAACTCAACCTAGAACACACATTTTACAAGTCATGTTTCATGTTGTAACTTTCAAAGATCACGAATAAATAACCGTTCGATTAAAACTTGATTCATATTATTTTCATAAAACACGGAGAGTTAAAAACACAGGGGAAAAAGAATTAGGTCTAAAGCACAAGAATTTCATTTTTTTTTTTAAAGAATTTTACAACTCAGTTGGTCCAAACAAACATGTGACAGCAATTGGTCCAAAACTTGGGTCAGCTTGCAAAACCTACCGTTTAATATAGAGACATCAAGAATTTTCGTGGCTTATCAATTTGAAAACCTATGCGACTCTTTTGATCGATGGAGTTGGAATTATGCAAAAATTATTAATGTCAAACATCACTGCACAGGAACTTCCTAACCACAGCTCACTAAAATATTTATTACTCCTAATCCGTATATCATATAAGCATGAAACCAACGCCAAATGAATACTAACTCCCAAGGCTATCTCTCATAAAATTTTCATTCATAGGCAATAAACAGAAAAGAAATGGCAGTAAGGTCAATTAAGAGTACAATCAAACAAAACAAGTTTCAGCACTAAGTCGTTCATTTTCTATGTCCCAAACTCTTACAACCATACTATCGATACTAACTCATCCTAACTTAAATCTCACACTGTGTATTTCGTAACATCTACCCCATAGAATCCTTTTGCATCTCGATCTACTCCTTACATCTAAATCACGATTGCTATGACTATAAACAGGCAATTCAATAGTGTTTCTAATTACTATCACAATACTATACTAGCATGGCTTCGGGATCACATAACCGCCTATTATTAGACATAGTAGTACTATCAACACATCATTCAACATCCACCCAGATGTATATCATCAATTTGCAATTATTTCCACGCTCACGACTACCACAACACTTCATTGATTTTTAATCTGAACTCGAAAATTTATTTCTCATCTCCACAACATCATATGATCACGTCATCATTCATACAAAATACTTACCGTAGCGTTGTCCTGCAGAATGGTTAGAATATATGGGTCTCAAGGTATACATCAACTCGATTATGCAATAATCAATGTATCAATTAGTTAATACTTAGGCAACGATATTTGAATTTCATGTTCAACCTCAAGCAACTTTTCTACCCTTTCTCTCATACACACTCAGGGTTTCCGGTCAAACCGAGAGGGCACTGTTCGGTGTGAGGGGGCCCCTAACTCATACCTTACCTTAGTGTGCTCCTAACAGTTCTATCCCGGGGTTCATTTTATTTAGACTCTTCCTATGTTCATTGGGTTCATTGGTTTAGGCCTGAGGATCGTTCGCTCTGATACCACTTTGTAACACCCCGGTTTATGAAGGAGCCTTTAGCAAGACATTCCCTAATAAACCGGACTGTTACCATCTCGGTTTCCCGAGGTAGTGAATAACAAATTAAACTCCAAGGCAAAATTACATAATTACTTTAACTTAATTATTACAAAACCTCTTTTACGTTAAATTACAAAGAACTAACATAAATAAAAGTGAAAGTCTTCTAGATGATGATCTAACTACTAAGTCTTCTGATCCAGTGTCTCACGTCCACCACCGTTTCTATCTCTTAAACCCGTCAAGTCCGCTCGCCAATATTTGGGTCATCACTGGTGTTCACGAATACACAGGGTCAACCACGAGGTTGAGTAGGGAAAACAATGAAACAACAAAAAAAATATGATATGCATGCTCCTCCGTCACCTCCATCTCCATCTCAACTCATATCTCATAACTCGTCTCATAACTCATAACCCGAACGCCCACCATACCGATCCCCCTAGTAGACTATATATATCGACCATAGCCGATCTGCCACTCGCAGTTGAGGACACCAGGGCAAGTCTGCGCAGAACCCGCCTGGGCCTTATCACAACATCATCATCACCACACCTCATCACCACCACATCCTCCACCTCCAATGCATATGAATGCTCAAAAGAAATTAATGCAATGCAATATGTAAATCATTGAACCGATAAATCATAAAATCATGCCGCATTACCCGATGTTGTGATATCATACTCAATATGATCAATTCAGTCAATCACCTTCCCGTATATGAATCATAACGTAAATCAACAACCATGAATCAAGTCAACACAATTCAACAACAACGATAATAGGTCAAGTGTATTTCCCTACCTCAGTACTGTAGTCAAATAGTCGGGTGTCCCGTAATAATTCACGACAATTCGCCCTCTGAAAGATAATTAAATGATAAACAATTACTTAACTATTCATGTTCCCAAAATAGAAGTTACTAAAAATAGAACTTCCTAAAATAGAAACTTTCCCGATATAGTAACTTTCCACTTTAACCAGTCCCGACTCAAAATCCATCTCTAATTATTTAAATGACTCGGGGATTAAATTAAATAAAGTATTTAAATGACTCGGGAATAAATTAAATAACTAATATGATAAATAAAAGATTAAACGAATTATACGATTAAGAAATACCCGAATCAAACTTTAAACAACTCAAACATCCCGACTCAAACCCGTCTCTAATTATTTAAATAATTCGGAAGTTAAATTAATTAATTAATTCGATAAATTAAATAATAAGAAAACGAATCAAAACCCGACTAAACAACACGCGCCTTCACTCTCACCCCCACCCTTCACGCGCCACCTACACCACCGCGACAACCACCTGGCCAACTACCCACTTCGACCCCACCACCAACAACCACCACCACTGGCTTTCGATCGCCGCCGTAGTCGAACCAGGGCTAACCGCCTGGTTCATCACTGTGCCTCACCAAACGCCTCTGTTTCTCGCCATACCACCACCGCAGCCAACAACTGTCCCCTGTCAAACCACCACAGACCTAGTCGCCGTCAGCCCACGAACCCAGATGACATGGCGCCGCCGTTTCGACCTCCCCCTAGTCCACGGTGGCGCCACCCCAAATCTAATCATCTAAACTCGCCTGAAAACGCACATTTTAACCCGTTTGTCTACCCCTGTCGACAACACCTCCTGCCGCCATTTCCACCGCCCAAAACCACCATAACCACCACCACAACACTCGTCACTAACCACCCATTTCCCTTACCCCGTCAACAACCACTAGCCTCACCTCCCTAAGTCACGAAACAACTACCAAAAACCCGACATCAAATGCGAAAACAGAGGAAAGGGTTGAACTCATACCTTTTCCGCCACCACCACAGCCACCAGGGCCACCCACGGTCGTCGACAAACACCCTAAGGTCTTCCTTGCTGCGCCGTCACCACCCACGCTCTCTCTCTCTCTCGTTTTGCGTGAGGGTTGAGATTGAAGCTGATGAAGAGAGGGAGGCGGGTTGATAGAGATTAGGGTACTATTAGGTTTAGGGTTTAGGGTTAGGGTTAAATGGGCTTTAGGGTTAAATTGGGCTGAACCTGATCTTCGGCCAACTCAATAGGGTCAGCTCACATTTCGAATTCCATATAAACCCGTCTCAATTAACTTACGATAGCTTAACGTAATTATCGACTCAACAATTTACCCGACTTAATTAGTAATATAAAATTTACAACAACTAATATATAATAATATCCGTTTAATTGCTTATATAAAATACGGGGTATTACAGGTTCAGTAGTAGCCGAATCGCATGATTTTTCGGGTTAGCATTATTGCGCTCATGTGAGGGCCGCAATCTCCGTCGTGGAACTCTCCCATGACTTTTTTGGCTTTGTGATAGTCAATGCAAAGGAGAAGAACCCCTTGGGTGTTCTTTTGTATAATTGTTCTTAGTTTATCACGAATTGTGATGCAAGTAAATGGATGGCTCTTTCTCATCTTGTATCAGAGTTAGAAAGAAATTTGTTTTTGGTTTTGTAGTTGAGGATGGCTTGGTACCAAGGTTCGACATGGCTTTCCTCGTCGTTGTTGATGGCGCAGATGTGAGCGGGCTCGCTTCTTCCCTCGACACATAAGGGCATCGATGTCATGTCGTTAGGTATGTTGACGAGCATGGCAAGTTTTGCTAGGGCATCAGCAAATTGTTTTTCCTCCCGTGGCAAGTGGAAGTAGTCGACTTGGTCGAAGAATTCGGCCTCCTGATTGATTTTTGCTCGGTAGGGTGCTAAGTTGTCGCTTCGGATTTTCCATGATCCGGACACTTGATTGATGATGAGTGATTAATCGCCGTGGACCCTCAGTCTCTTGATGCCAAGTGTTATGGCCGCCTGTAGGCCGATGAGGCACGCTTCATATTCAGCGGCATTGTTGGTGACGGCGAAGTCCAATTTGACTGGGATCAGAACATGTTCTCCTTCTGGTGATATTAGAAGGATTCCTACCCCGAAGCCTCTCAGGTTCGATGCACCGTTGAACCATGCGTCGGTGTTAGCACAAAGGATGTCTTCGTCAGGAAGTGACCATGTGTCAGTCGTTGGATCCTCGTTGACGGGATTTTCTGGCAGGAAATCGGCGACTGCCCTTCCCTTGATAACCTTGAGGGGTACGAATTTGAGGTCGAATTCAGATATCATGAGTGTCCATCTAGACAGCCTTCCGTTTAGTACGGGTTTTTCGAAGATGTATTTGACCGGGTCCATCTTGGAGCAGATGTGAACCGTGTAGCTGAGCATGTAGTGTCGCAGCTTCTTTGTTGACCATACTAGGGCAAGGCATGTCTTTTCCAGCTGGGTGTACTTTTTCTCATACTTGATGAACTTTTTGCTGATGTAGTAGATAACTCGTTCTTCGCCGTCAATTATTTGTGCTAGCATTGCTCCCATGGCTATGTCGGTGACAGTCAAGTAGAGGGATAAGGGAATTCCTTGTTGAGGTGGCATGAGGACAGGAGGCTTGGATAAGATTTCCTTTATCCTGTCGAAGGCCTTTTGACAGTCGTTGTACCAATCGGTGTGATCGGAGGCGTGAAGCTTCTTGAAGATTGGTTCACAAATCATAGTGAGTTTGGCTATGAAACGATTGATGTATTGAACTCGACCGAGAAATCCCCGAATCTCCTTCTCTTTCTTAGGCCGATGAATTTGTTGAAGGGCTTTGATTTTGGTAGGATCAATCACAATGCCTCTTTTGCTGACGACGTGTCCCAGGAGTTTTCCCGAGGTGACTCCAAATGTGCATTTCTGAGGATTCAGTCTCATGTTGTATTTCCGAAGACGAGCGAAGAACTTCTACAGGGCGGTGATATGGCCATCACACTCTTTGGATTTGACGATCATGTCATCGACATATACCTCCACCTCCTTGTGCATCATATCATGTAGGAGGGTGGTAGCGGTTCTTTAATAAGTTTCTCCGGCATTGATTAGACCAAAAGGCATGACGGTGTAGCAGTGTGTACCCCACTGTGTAGTGAAGGCAGTCTTGTGCATGTCTTCGTCAGCCATTTTGATCTGGTTGTACCTAGCATACCTATCCATGAATGATAGTAGGGCGTGCTCAGCGGTATTGTCCACCAGGATGTCAACATGTGGCAGGGGGAAGTCGTCTTTTGGACTTGCTTTGTTCTGATCCCTGAAGTCGACTCAAACCCGAATTCTCCCGTGTTTTTTGGGTATAGGAACTATGTTGGCCACCCAGTCGGATTATTCGGACACTTTGATGAACCCGGCTTTGATCTGTTTGTCTACCTCTTCCTTGATTTTCAGGGGGCGTTCGGCGCAGCTTTTTCTTCACGGGTTTAGCTGCGGGTTTAATGGGTATCTTGTGCTCAGCAATCTCCATGTCGATCCTAGGCATATATTTGTATGACCAAGAAAATACGTCCTTGTACTCGTGTAAGAGGTCGATGAATTGCTGTCTTTTCGAGGGGTCAAGGGTGATCCCTATCCTAAGTTCTTGAGGTGTGTTGTCGGTTCCTACGTTAATAAGTTCGGTCTCCTCAATTATGGGGGTCCTATTTTCTCGTTTGTCAAGTTCTTTGGCCAGGTGTAGTGGGTAGTCACTCAAGTCAAATTCCTCATAGTCGTTCAGAATTGCATTGCAGTTAAATTGAGACGAGTCATAAGCAAACTTAGCATTCATTAAGTTGACTTGAGCGAAAAGCTCGGATAGGATAGATATCTCATTGGCAGTCAAAGGCGACACAGCAGAGGAGATTGCCCCTGGAACAAGCTCCAGGTTGCTACCTTTCGTGGGTGTGGAGATGACCCTAGTTGACTCAGCCTCTAAAGCAACAACGAGTTTGTGATAAAATAGTGGAAAAGGGACCTTGACCGGGACATCAGGAGCGTTAGGAGCCAAGACAGACTCTAACTCCGACTCAGACTCAGACTCTTCTTCACTTCCCTCTTTGAACATATGGCCTTCTCCAGTTGTAATCTTGAGAATGCGGCCTTGACGATTGATCCACTTGACAGTTTTCCTCCAGCCTTGTGTAGCTCCCTCTTGGCAGTATCGGAGATTAAGGTACTGGGATCGAACTGGTTGTCCTTCAAAGCAATGTTGATGATGTCCTCATAGCCGAGGTGCTTGATGTGGTGTTCTCCGAAGAGGAGGGTGACGGCTTGTCCGTCCAGGCATGGGGTCGACTCAGATTTGGTTGACGCACCTTTGGTGTTGTCGGGGATGAAATAGCAGTCTTGAAAGACCTCTACACCCGGGCGCTTGACCTTGGCTACGGAATCATACATCGGTTCAGGAAAGCCGCTGTAGGCCTCGGATTCTCCCTCGGGGACAAAGTATCCATTGTGAGTCAAATGGTAGGGACGGAGGATGACTCCGTGCTTTTTGCGCTTCCGTATTAGGAGGTTCATCTCCTGGATGTCTTCATCGGTAGGATCATAGCCTAACCCGAAGAGGATGTCTGGGACCTTAGCATGTTTCAAGGGAGGCAGGGTGCTCTTCAGCGTATTGAGAGGTAAGCCCGGAAATAACCCTGGCGCATCAAAATACGGTTGACTGTGAGGTTGGAGAACGGGTCACAATCAAAGGGTGTTGATTTATCGGTTAGGGCGTTCACATCTTGGAATCCCCACATTTCGCTATCGTCCTCCTCAATGACTTGGGAGGCCATTCCCTATTTCATGATAGCCTTGATTGGGGAAGCGGGGATTGTGATTATCTTCCCGTTGAAAAGGACCCTGATTTTTTGATGAAGGGTTGAGGTAACGGCCTTGAAGGCGTAAATCCAGGGGCGTCCCAGAAGCATGTTGAAAGAGGCGTCAATGTCGACCACCTGAAAGCTGGCTTGCCTTTCCAAGGGTCCAGTTGCAATGGTTAGGGTGATAAGCCCTGCCACCTTACGACGAGTGCCGTCATAGGCGCGTACTCCTTGATTGGTTGGGACCAAATCAGTTTCTTTGATACCCAGATTAAGAGCCGTCTTGAGGGGAATGACATTAACTACAGACCCGTCATCCACTAGAACCATAGGCACATTCTTTTTAGGCATTGTACGGTGATGTATAGGGCCAGGTTATGGTTAGCTCTGAATCGAGGGATATCTTCGTCAGAGAAGATGACCGGGTTGTTCAGGTCGGGGACATCCCCTGTCATGTGTGCCACCACTTCTTCTGAAGAGGAGGTAGAGTCAACTGTCAACATTCCCAAGGCTTGCAGCAAAGCTTGCCGATGTTCGAAGGATGTAGCAATCAGTTGCCAGATTGAAATCTCGGCCTTCGCCTTTTGCAGTTGTTTAAGGATCGCGTTTTCGGGAACCTTGGATTGGGTGTCCATGTTCGGGACAACCTGGTCATTCGTTGTTGGAACGACTGTTGAATTGTTCCGGTTTTGGTAGAGACGTCCGGACCGGGTAAGATGACCGATCTCTTTTGCTTGTTTGCCCTTTCCCGGAATCATATAGACATCCTCCACGTCATCTCTCCAGATACCATTGATTTTGGGATCTCGGGGGCCCCTTGGTGGGACATTCCTTGGTGGATAGTTTTTGGGAGGGAAGTTTTTGTGAGGGTAATTTTTGTGAGGGAAGTTTTTGTGAAGTTCATTATTGTGGGGTTGACTATTCTGGGGTTGATTATGGTGAGGTGCGTGCCAGAATGGTCGCGGGAGCAATCCTTCCTGGTGAGGGTAGTTTTGGGCGTTTGAAGGACCCTCCCTCGGTCGCGGTGTTGATGTTGGTGGGTTGAAAATCAACCGGTGGTAAGCGTCCTCAAGTCGGGTAATCCTTTCTGAGAGAGTGGCTATGGCTTCCTCAACCTGTTTGAACATGGTGAGAATGGTTGCGGCGCTGAATATGAATATCCCGTCCGGGGTATCTTTCTCCAAGGCATTCACCTCGTCATCAATTGGCAGGATGAGATGCGAGCAATCCAAGGTTGGCTCATCATCAGAGATAGCATGGATGCCCAAGGGGTTTGTTTTGTTATTTGGTTTTGTCAGCGGAGGTAAAGGTAGCTCTCTTTTCTCGATCATGTCTTGGATGATGTGTTTGAGCTTAAAGCAGGTTTCCGTGTCATGACCTTTTCCCTGGTGATACTGGCAATAGGCATTGGGGTTCCAGAAACGGGTCTTCCTAGCCTTGGATGGGTCCAGAGTGGGCCCAATTGGTTGTAGTTTCCCTTGGTGCATGAGTCTTTTTAGGGCACTGGCATAGGTGGATCACAAGCTGGTGAATATCCTTTGAGGACGCTCAGTTTTCTTTGTGGTTTGTTCGAGGAGATTGACCTCATCAATTTTGTTTGTCTGACCATAGGGGCGAGATCTAGTTGATATGGATCCTTGATAGCCTCTACCGGTGGTTTTGGCTAGGACACCCTTGCGGAAGTCGTCTTCAATGCGGATCCCAAGGGTTTGTAGGTCCTGGGATGTTTTGATGTTTTGGTATCTCAACAAATTGGCATAAATCGGGCGGAGGTTGTTGACAAATTTCTCCACCAGAGTCGATTCACTCGGCTTACTGACCAATTGAGTTCTTACTGTCCAACGGGTTAGGAATTCTGTGAACCCTTCCTTATCATTCTGAGTTAGGACCTCAAGAGTGCGGGTATTAGCTTGGATTTCGACATTGTCGGCATACTGCTTAGCAAATCCAACGGCGACTTCGTCCCAGGTAGTAAGGTTCTTCGGGTCGAGGAAATAGTACCACTGGCGAGGGATTGGTTCCAGGGATGATGGAAAGATCCAGGTGAAGAGCTTCTGTTTGACCCCCTTTATGGCCATGTAATCTTTGAAGGCTCGAATATGATTGAGCGGGTTCTCCACTCCCTTGAATTTGGGTACATCAGTCAAGGTAAAGTTGTCGGGTAGTTGATCCCAAACGGGTTCGAATATTCGATTGTTCTCAAGGTGGATGTTGTTACCACGGGCTAGGAGTTATTCCTCCAAAACTTTGAGCCTTTTCTCAATTTCAGTCAAAGGCGGAGTGTTGTGTTCTCCGGTTTCCTTGTTTTCCAGGGTGTCGATACGGGCTCGACACGGTCCAGGGTGACCTTAAGAGCGGTGAGTAGGCTGGCTAGCTGAGGAGTTATAACATCTCTATTGTCATTGTTGTTGTTGGACGAAGCTGAAGACAAAGCCATGGTTCTGAGACAGAAAACTGGCTCACGTTACATCCCAATCCAACACGGTTTAAAGACTAAACGCAGATAACACAAAGGACGAAAAAGTGATCAGACTCAACAAGACGAGGACGGCCGTCTGTGGTACCTCGGTGCTGACTCGATTTATACTATGATGGTGTTGACCAGACTTTGACTCACGTGCAACGTAGTGGCGTGACGCCGTTGGACGAGGCTCGAGGTGAGACGACTCATAAGTAAAGACCCATAAGTACGCTTACTTCGACTCGATAGACACGAGGGGGAATTGGAATGGTGTGTAACACCCCGTATTTTATTAAGTTGGATAAAATTCTTTTAATTGCTATTTTGAATTTAATTACATCATTTAACGATTTATATATATATATGCTTAACTAATTAATTAATTCCATCATAATTCGATACGTTAATTTTAATAATCATTAATAAGTTTATTTAAAGTTAGTTCGAGTTTATTGAAGTTAGTTCGAATTTATTTATTTAATAATTTCCGTTTCTTTACGAGTCCTTATGAAAGTTGTTTTAAGTGAACCCGAGATGGATTTTGGGAACAAAACCGTCCAATTAGCTATTTTGAGCTTGTTTCACTAAATTAGCAATTTTTATTAATATCCGTTAGTTTTGTAAAAATCGGTAATAATTCCGATTCAAGCTGATATTGTATTATTTACGTTAACTAGCTGAGTTTATTTTATTTTCACTCATTAAATTTATTTATTATTGATTCCGTTTTATTACTGAAACTTTTACTAAAACCGATTTTATTAACTCGAGACGGTTTTAAAAACGAGCGAAATTACTTAACGATGAAGAAACGTACGTATAATTAGTAGCTAGCAAGCTAGCTGGTGTCTCATTATTATCATTCCTCACGTCTTCTTCCTTTCTTCTATTTCCTTCTTCTTTGTTCTTCTTTTTCTTTCGTTTAAATTTTTGTCTATAAGTCGTCCTGATGCTCCGTTTCTCATCCGTTTTCAATGATTTTTGTTCCATAGCGCTCCTTTCGTCGTTCTCGTCATTCCGATGTAAGTAACATTCATTTTCGTTATGTATTTCTACAAACCCAATTTATACTTTTAGCTTTATTTATTATAAGACGGTTGTAGATGCTAAGATAGACGGTCTTGTATAAGATTTGTTAGTCATAAATGATTAGTTCAATCGGAAAAAGGTAACTATTCCGAGTTACTCGACGAATTAATGTCACATTAGTAGTTAATCTTGTGCTTGTTGTTTGTTAAGTGTTTAGGTGATTGATAATGTGTTACTTTCGTTTTTCACATGATAGAAATTGGAAATAGCATGAGAATAATATTGCGATAAAATTTGTGATTTGGGCCAAAGTAGGCCAAGACTACGAGTGGGCCGATTGACCGAACGAGTTTGGTCAAACTAGGTTTAAACCAGTCAGCCTCGATTTGACCGATGACCCGTCGCGGGACTCGGGTCGAGGGTTTGTCTTTGAGGTGAGATTGGTTGTTATTGGAAGTTTTATGTTATGCCTTGATATTTGTAATTATCATTTCACATGTTGGTTGTTGGATGTTTTGGATGCCTTATGCTTGAGTCTTGTTGCCTCTTTGCCATTTTAGCTTGTTCTCATGAATTATGAGATTAACGGTTCATGGAATTTGGATTATTATTGATATTGGAGATATTGTTGGATTGTCAGCTGAATATGCTCTTGCGTAGCCTTTCATATACTAGGGTGTGTATGATCTTTTGTGTGTACAAGTTTGGACTCTTTGTCCCTTTTATGGTTAATTGGGTATCCTACTTGTCTTGTGTGGTGTGGGCTAAAGTATTCAAGCTGGGACTAGCTGGGACTAGGTCCTAGGTGAGTATTTCGGCCTTCATCATAGATAGGCCATTATAGTCTTTGACGAGTATATGTTTGCGGCTTAATAGCCTTTGTGTTCCTGGCTTGGTGGGTTTATATCCAAGTAGGGGCATGACCTTTCTGCCTATTTTGTGAGGAGATGGTCAACTTAAGTACTAGCCAACCCTTTGGTGGACTCCTTAGGGTACTCATGTGGTTTTATCATGAGTCTTGGGTGCGGTGGTTTTATCCGCATTTCTCTAGGTCTCAAGAGTCTAGGATTAGGGTTGAGTCGTATCTTGGCCATGTTTTATTCATATTAACCTCGAGCCAAAATACTAGCTTCCCTACCTCGTGGTATAGACTCGAGTTACAAAGTGACTATTGACTGTACTAGTAACTTATGCCTGTCTCTAGATATATTTTCCTTTCTTGTTTGATGATTCTATGAATCATAGAAGGTGAGATGCAAGCCGGCTATGGTTGATAGAGTTTGGATTCCTGGATGTTATGTGATTCACATGATAGTGTAGTATGAGTCGGTCTAGTATTCACAGGCTAGGACTATGTGTTGTTATATTGTTGTTCACATGATAAGCACGATTGTCTAGCATCTATATGCTAAGGCTATGTGTTATTCATATTCATATTCTTATGTTTACATGTTATATTAATTATGACATTTCGTGGTCGGGAGAACTCGGAGTTACTCCCCACCGATCGTGGCTTTCGTATTTGTATAAAATGCGAATGACAGGTAGGTGATGCATATATGGGGTACATGGACGAGCTAGCGAGAAAAGTAACCTTGGAACCTAGATTGGTTTTATTTTATTGTGACCCTTAAACACTTTTTATGTCACATACATTTTAGGGACATATGTCTCCCTTTCTCATATTTGGGTTGTATAACTTTGTTTCGCGACTTTAGCGATGTTTCATTCATGAGATTTATTTTGGACCTTGCATGTTTGACACCTTCCCATTTGGATATCTTTATAACAGGTTCAGGTTTTTAAAAATTACAGGTTTTTACCCAACTGAACCTATTACAAACATATCCATACAGCTTTATTCTAGAATTACGTGTTTACTTTTCCGCGATAAATAAGGGTGTCACAGTTGGTATCAGAGCATATTTGCTCCCGACGCACGTTTGTGCACCCCAATATAAATAACTTGACCTTGAAATAATAAACTCGAGAGATGGGTAAGATGGGTAGACTTAGGACCTTATGTTGTAGTCTCTTTGTGTTTGCTCTTTGTTAGGTACTAACCTGTTTGTTGATTGTCATTTAATAATTGTTGCGTTCTTGGATCAATGACCGTGAGCTTATAGCTAATGGAGTTATTACCCTTATTATAAAAAAATTTTGAACTAAAGGTTTTGAAAATATTTTAATGTTTTTCACTGGTTTTAACGTCAATTAGTGTTAAAGCTTGTTATTGGAGACGTCTGATAATTAGTTTTATCATTTGTTGGTGTAAAAATGTATTTTTTTTATATCTTTGAATTGGAATATTGATGTTCTTGAGTGATCGCCAAGAGTATCTCCGTTCCATTGAAAGGACACTTATATTTTAAGAAGATCAAGATTTAGTGCCTATTGTTGAGGATTGAAGATTTGTTCAACCTTTGAAGAATGCTTCTACTTCCTTGAAGATGTTTCTCGTTCTTTTTGTATCTCGCCTTATTCTTAATCTCTTGGTGCTTATCCTCCTTCTAAACTCCCTTCTGTTTTACTTTAAAAGCTACGCTTGTACTCCTAACTTGTCCTTTGTTCTTTGCTTATCCTCCCTTAACGCCATTAGATAGTACTCTTTCTTGTGAGGAATGTTGACCTTGGTTGGAAAATTCGACTTTTGAGGAGATTGTTTGTGTCTGACCCTTAACCCTGGTTTTGAGAGTATGTGATGTTAGAAAGACTTAGGTAATGTGATGAGACATACTTAGTGATTCTTATACCTAGTTCCTTGACAAAGTGAGTATAATCGATTGGTGGATTCTTTGTGTTAGGAATGAGTTGCCTATGTAATTAAAGTTATAGAACTTGGCTTTGTTGTTTATGTTTGGGATTTGAAAGCTTAGTAGGTTGAGCGTCGTCACCTTAGGAGTAAACATGAGATAAGTTTAGAATATGAATTTGGAAGAAAACCCATTTTTAGATGTTAACAATCCCGTATAGATTGGGAATGTGATTTGGTGTTAGTAGTTTCTTGAGAACTTTGTTGAGAAGTCTTTGTCAATTCATTCTTTGGTTTTTAAAACATTGAGGTTGTGTCGAGTGCTTGAGATACAGAGATGCTTTTATACTTTAGTGGTAGATTTGCTTTAGGGAAATCCTAATATGTGATAAGATAGGTGGAAGAAGTATCTAACCGATTTATCACCCCTTAAGCGAGCGTTTATTTTACCTTGACCCTTGTTTGGGATTTGGTCGTTTTGTCATGAAGGTACAATACCCTAATAGGCGTGACCTTGTTAGAGAGAACCTTAAGTTTTAGGAAGCGTATGGATTAAGCCTTAAAAATCCTCTTTCGTGCCATTAATCGTTTTCCTCCCTTTCGTTCATACATTGGTTGGATTTGATTCTTAAGTATAAAAGTTTACTCATTAATTCCTTGTCTTGAATACCTTCCTAATTCTAATATCTCTTACTGGTTGGTAACTAGTTATCTTTATGATTCGACTCTTTTAGTCTCACATCTTGACATGTTCATATATCCCTTTTTAAATTTCCTATCATTTCCTGACCTGGTTATTACCCTTTGTTTCCTTAGTGGAGTGATGACATTGTTGTTTGAGATTTGAGTATCTGGCGTTTCCTTGTTGTCTAATTTTCCTTTCTCCTTGATCATAAGCGTTACCGTTCATACCTCATTTCCTCGCTTCATCTTGCTCCTCCTTTAAGTTTGACACTTGTATCTTGTGAAACTCTATCCTTGACATCCTTGTAAATTTGACTTCAATTCTTATCCCTAGGAAGTTCATCATACCTCTTTTGTTGGTTAAGCTTGAACCCTCTTAGCATACTTGTATCTATGATGTCTAACTTACTTTTCATTTCGCACAATTTCTAAATATTTCAAGCTACCATTTTTGGTTCGTTGTTAAAAATTTATGTTACTATTACAAAATTTTCCCTACTTGTAAAGATTTGGAAAAATGAAAATTCAATTTAATTCTCTAAGTGTTCTTTGAGTATAGACTTCTTTATCATGGTTTTGAGTTGCTAAACATGAGATTTTTGTAAATTTTATCCAATTTCTATTCACTTTGATCTAATCATGATGCCTTTGTCAAAGTTTAATATTATATTTCAGGAATTTAACTCCCCTTTTAGTTTAAAGGTGAAACCTTCATTTCTATTTTGTCTTTCGCAAAAGAAAATTTAAGTGGATTGCCTTTTTCTTTGATTTTGACGTTGATCGGATGATAGAACTAGTTATTGGAAACGTTTGATAACTTGTTCTACGCTTGTCGGCGAATAGTTTTTGTTTTAAATGTGTCTCTGACTTGGAAAGTTAGCGTTCTTGTGTGCACGACAAGAGCATTTCCTTTCCATGAATGAGACTTATATTTTTGAAAACTCTTCATTAATGTTTTTGAAGGTATTTTGATTTTTGATTTATACAAATGATTTGCCTTTTGACCTTATCTTTGATTTGGAATGTGATGTTCTTGAATACGTAACGAGAACACTTTCATTCCCTTGATGAGAATCTGATTCTGTCAGAAAATTTTATTTGAAACTTTTGAAAGAATTTTGATTCTTACGATAAATAACCTTTAAAATGTATTGGTTACCGATTCCAATTCCAGTTTTGATTTTATAACCTTTCATTTATACTTTCAAGTTTCGAGGACGAAACTTTTTAAAAGATGGGGTGATTGTAACACCCCGTATTTTATTAAGTTGGATAAAATTCTTTTAATTGCTATTTTGAATTTAATTACATCATTTAACGATTTATATATATATGCTTAGCTAATTAATTAATTTCATCATAATTCGATACGTTAATTTTAATAATCATTAATAAGTTTATTTAAAGTTAGTTCGAGTTTATTGAAGTTAGTTCGAGTTTATTTATTTAATAATTTCCGTTTCTTTACGAGTCCTTATGAAAGTTGTTTTAAGTGAACCCGAGATGGATTTTGGGAACAAAACCGTCCAATTAGCTATTTTGAGCTTATTTCACTAAATTAGCAATTTTTATTAATATCCGTTACTTTTGTAAAAATCGCTAATAATTCCGATTCAAGCTGATATTGTATTATTTACGTTAACTAGCTGAGTTTATTTTATTTTAACTCATTAAATTTATTTATTATTGATTCCGTTTTATTACTGAAACTTTTACTAAAACCGATTTTATTAACTCGAGACGGTTTTAAAAACGAGCGAAATTACTTAACGATGAAGAAACGTACGTATAATTAGTAGCTAGCAAGCTAGCTGGTGTCTCATTATTATCATTCCTCACGTCTTCTTCCTTTCTTCTATTTCCTTCTTTTTTGTTCTTCTTTTTCTTTCGTTTAAATTTTTTTCTATAAGTCGTCCTGTTGCTCCGTTTCTCATCCGTTTTCAATGATTTTTGTTCCATAGCGCTCCTCTCGTCGTTCTCGTCATTCCGATGTAAGTAACATTCATTTTCGTTATGTATTTCTACAAACCCAATTTATACTTTTAGCTTTATTTATTATAAGACGGTTGTAGATGCTAAGATAGACGGTCTTGTATAAGATTTGTTAGTCATAAATGATTAGTTCAATCGGAAAAAGGTAACTATTCCGAGTTACTCGACGAATTAATGTCACATTAGTAGTTAATGTTGTGCTTGTTGTTTGTTAAGTGTTTAGGTGATTGATAATGTGTTACTTTCGTTTTTCACATGATAGAAATTGGAAATAGCATGAGAATAATATTGCGATAAAATTTGTGATTTGGGCCAAAGTAGGCCAAGACTCGAGTGGGCAGTTGACCGAACGAGTTTGGTCAAACTAGGTTTAAACCAGTCAGCCACGATTTGACCGATGACCCGTCGCGGGACTCGGGTCGAGGGTTTGTCTTTGAGGTGAGATTGGTTGTTATTGGAGGTTTTATGTTATGCCTTGATATTTGTAATTATCATTTCACATGTTGGTTGTTGGATGTTTTGGATGCCTTATGCTTGAGTCTTGTTGCCTCTTTGCCATTTTAGCTTGTTCTCATGAATTATGAGATTAACGGTTAGCTGGAATTTGGATTATTATTGATATTGGAGATATTGTTGGATTGTCAGCTGAATATGCTCTTGCGTAGCCTTTCATATACTAGGGTGTGTATGATCTTTTGTGTGTACAAGTTTGGACTCTTTGTCCCTTTTATGGTTAATTGGGTATCCTACTTGTCTTGTGTGGTGTGGGTTAAAGTATTCAAGCTGGGACTAGCTGGGACTAGGTCCTAGGTGAGTATTTCGGCCTTCATCATAGATAGGCCATTATAGTCTTTGACGAGTATATGTTTGCGGCTTAATAGCCTTTGTGTTCCTGGCTTGGTGGGTTTATATCCAAGCTGGGGCATGACCTTTCTGCCTATTTTGTGAGGAGATGGTCAGCTTAAGTACTAGCCAACCCTTTGGTGGACTCCTTAGAGTACTCATGTGGTTTTATCATGAGTCTTGGGTGCGGTGGTTTTATCCGCATTTCTCTAGGTCTGCGCAGTCTAGGATTAGGGTTGAGTCGTATCTTGGCCATGTTTTATTCATATTAACCTCTGAGCCAAAATACTAGCTTCCCTACCTCGTGGTATAGACTCGAATTACAAAGTGACTATTGACTGTACTAGTAACTTATGCCTGTCTCTAGATATATTTTCCTTTCTTGTTTGATGATTCTATGAATCATAGAAGGTGAGATGCAAGCCGGCTATGGTTGATAGAGTTTGGATTCCTGGATGTTATGTGATTCACATGATAGTGTAGTATGAGTCGGTCTAGTATTCACAGGCTAGGACTATGTGTTGTTATATTGTTGTTCACATGATAAGCACGATTGTCTAGCATCTATATGCTAAGGCTATGTGTTATTCATATTCATATTCTTATGTTTACATGTTATATTAATTATGACATTTCGTGGCTGGGAGAACTCGGAGTTACTCCCCACTGACTGTGGCTTTTGTATTTGTATAAAATGCGAATGACAGGTAGGTGATGCATATATGGGGTACATGGACGAGCTAGCGAGCAAAGTAACCTTGGAACCTAGATTGGTTTTATTTTATTGTGACCCTTCAACACTTTTTATGTCACATACATTTTAGGGACATATGTCTCCCTTTCTCATATTTGGGTTGTATAACTTTGTTTCGCGACTTTAGCGATGTTTCATTCATGAGATTTATTTTGGACCTTGCATGTTTGACACCTTCCCATTTGGATATCTTTATAACAGGTTCAGGTTTTTAAAAATTACAGGTTTTTACCCAACTGAACCTATTACAAACATATCCATGCAGCTTTATTCTAGAATTACGTGTTTACTTTTCCGCGATAAATAAGGGTGTCACATGGTGGACTGAAATTTCCAAAAATAGAGATTTTTAAAAAGATTTGTTTGTCGCTTTATGGACGGCTTCCGAAGAATAGGGATCTCCGAAAGTCGATCAGTTGAAAGTTGTCTTGAGTTTGTTTTCAAAAGACGGTTTGAATTCGAGTTGGCTCTGAAAAAAATGTACTGTTTCCAAAGACGGTTTTTGAAATTCAAAATTGTATGTTTTGAAAATCGAGTTTCGAAATATGTGACAAGGTCTCGCGGACGGTGTATGGTCCTCGCGACTTGAAAATGTTTTGAAAAGGGGTGTGTTCGTTTCTCGGGTTTTGAAAGAGCCATTGTGTCGGCGCGAAACGGGTTAAAATCCGTGTCTTGACGCGGCGATTTTAACGGTGTAAACAGGTGTTTTGGAAATGGTTTTAGAAACCGGGTTTGAAAATCGTCATTACGACGGCCTAGAAAGGCGTGTTTTTGAAATGCAACGGTCGGCGGAAGACCAAGGTTTGAAAATAGTCATTATGACAGCCTAGAAAGGCGTGTTTTTAAAATGCAACGGTCGGCGGAAGACTGAGGTTTGAAATGGCCATTATAACGGCGCAAAAGGGTGTTCTTTGACAGTTTGAAATGACAAGGAAGGACTTATGATCACATAACACATAAGCACTCGCAGTTTCATTATATTATGCATAATGCTGACATGGATTTTGGCTTAAAAGGGTGGGTTACACACCAAGCAATCAAACCCCGATTTTCGAGAGAGGTACCAATCCAAACAAAATCCGTAAGGAGGGTGCCCTAACCTCGTGCTCGAAGGTGATGAAATCTCTTTGACGAAACAGAAATATGTAACGTCAACGGTATGCTTGACTCAATCGGGATTTGAAACGCGGGGATGAGAAAACTCACGCCGACGAGACGAGCCAATTGGTCGAAAAGGCTTAGGTTGTGAGCCCGGATAAGGAACCCGACTATGACCGTAATATCAATTAATGCATTTCAACCAAGACTTCCTTCGAGTCTCACCATCTAGGTATCACAAAGACACAAGTGTCCTAGTTTTCCCCAGCGGAGTCGCCAATCTATGGACATGGCCCAGCTGCGACGCCCAGCCGATATGCGGGACGTAGCAGCGGTCTTTTTGAAAGCCACGCTCGGCGGCGTAAAAATGCTTTCGACCGGATCGTTTTAGATCGGTCGGTTTCATCTCGGCAAGGGTCTCGAAACGATGCAAGAGATGTTCGGAGTCGCCACCAAGCATTTGTGGAATGCTTGGAACCCATTCGAATCCACTTTATACCAAGGTCAACCAAGGCAAAAAGCGGTGTTTGACATAAGTACTAAAGATAAGGAATCATCCCTCTTTAGCATCCTATCTCTAGAATGACTCTCGTACGCCCTGGATAAGGTCATCCACTATCCAAAGTTTCTGAGTAAGAGGTGAAGGTACGTATTGGAAAGCCATTTAATCGGACTGTGATACTCCATATTTTAGTTGGCGTACTCGATCGAGTGTGTGTTACTCGGCCAAGTGCGCTTGACCGAGTAAACCGGTTCAGCGAGTTAGACGGTTTATTTTATGTTTTGGCCAAAGGGTTTTTGTTTGTAACAGTTAAGCCTTTTCTAAAATCATTTTAACATCTCTAAAACTATTTCTAAACCTAGAGAGAGAGATAGGAAGAGGAATTGTCGAGCCTTTCATTTGATTGAAGATTTCTCACCGATTTCAACCTAATTCGATTTCCCTGTTTGTAAGTCGATTTCATTCAATTGTTTAAACTGTTTTAACGTCGTCTTCTTCGAAAAGTTTGAAAAGCGAGTCCTATTTATTTGAAGTCTCGTTTATGCATATCAAATCTCGTAGTCTAATTCCTTATGGTTTGTCCTAGGTGATTTATTTATGAACATGTCACTGAAAAGTCCGCGAATCTGTTTTGGTTGTGGAAAATGATTTGAAACCCTAATTTATATGTCGATTCAGTTTTGGGAATTTTTCATACATCATCTTTGTAGAGTCTAGATGACAATAGGATTTGGAATTTCTGAAAAATAATGATTTAAACGCGTTTTATGAATCAATACTTTTTATGCGACGGATTCTGTCAGCTTTTGGAAATCAGTCTGAAAACCCTTGATAAGTTTGGAATTTGAAAAAACTTCGTTAGATATAATTTGTAGCTAAGACTCATGGGGTTCCAATACAACTGGCCTTGCATCAATTAGATTTTTCTGAAATTAGTTATGCATTTTATACCGAGTCTGTCATGTGCTGGAAAATCAGAAAAAGTCGTGTTTGTTCTTTAAGTCGATATTCCTATTAAGTTATGATGAGTCTAGGTTATGTGCATGATGAATTGATTGAGTAGGTGATAATTATACATAATTATGCTATGTAGGTGATGGATATATAAAGGATCATGATTGATTGCTTGTGTGTGCTTGGATTGCGAAAAGGTAGGGTTTCTCCTACTCAGTACGGTTAATTGATTGAGATTGCATATGTTCATAATTGTTGTTATCTGCTGTTCATCAACGGATGGGTGTTATGGAGACGGTGTTGGTGTGGTTATGTTGTGACGGTTGTGGTGTTGTGACAGGTGTGATGCTGTGTGTGTGTGTGTATGATTGTGGTGGAGTCACTTGCGGGAGTGGCTTCACACCCTAGTTCGCCCTCCGTGGAACCCGTCACGGGAGTGGATGTGCACATTAAGGGATAAGGATTTTTAATCGCTCGTTGATGAGCTGGACTAGGTGGGGATGGGCTGCGGTCACCAACTGGCGGGGAGGATTACCTGTTGCGATGGGTAATCTGGCAGGGCTACACAATTTGGTGCGTAGTCGGTTACTATGTGAGATCGGGAGACCGGGGATGGAGGATGATCAGCCGGTTGCATTGTTGGTTTGTTGGTTTGTCTTATATTGATTGAACGGTACTGACCCCATTGTTGTTGTTTTCTAAAACCTGCGGTCATCCATTCGGGGATGGTGAGCAGACTTGACAGGTATTGCTTTTGGTGAGCTTGGGCGGTCATGGGGAAGTCGTCACCACCAGTTGTAGTATCACAGTTACGAGTCTTAGTTATGATTTTGTAGTTGTTACTGGTTGAATTCATTTTATCGGTTTTGGTTTTGGTTGTTGTAAACATTAATACTTTACGGTACTTCTAATAAATGTGTTTAGGACGGACGCTTTTGATATATACTAACCTCGGGCAACCGAGATGGTAACAGTCTCTCATGCTAAGGTAGTCCTTGGTAAGGTACTTTGGTATGAGGGGGTGTTACACGGACACCCAATCCCACCTACGGTAGCGACCTCTACTGATCGATCTTGGTTGGTTAAATGCAAAAGTTGATAAAACGATTTAAATGCATGAATGCGCATAACGTGATCCATTTCTCTTCGTAAGACGTTTTGCTAATATGGTGTAAAAGAGCGGATTTGTCATCTGATATGTTCTGTATTCGGGTTAACCGAAGTCGGGATCGTCCTAGACAAATACTGGAAGGAAACAAACTCTGCGTCAGGCAGCCAATATAGGCGCGAGCCATCAGGCGATGCAAGCAGGTCTGTCCTGGTTTGAAAATTGGAAAATTGGTGGCCTGTTTAGGCGCGGATCAATAGACGATTGAAGAACATCTTCTGATCATTAAAAGGGTCTGTAAAATGGTTTGAAAAGAGGGTGCTTGAACCCGTCTTGTTTTGAAAAGGTCATTTTAGACCGCTTTTGTGTTGATGTCAAGAACGAGACTTGAATATTCGTCATTGTTTGGACAATATTCGATATCGGGTTCGGTTTTGTAAGTTTGACCTGAATAGTTTTGAAAATGATTATGAACTAATTATTCTAAGTTCATTTGTTTGTAATTAGTCAATGTTTATCACCGTACTCGGGTTAAAATCCGACATGGTATGTAGAACCAAGGATGATTTTGTATTTATGACTAATGCATTTGTTTTGAAAATCTAAAGAAATGAAATAAAGATTTTAAAATACCTTTTAAAATGCAAAGAAATAAAATAAAAGGTTTTAAAATACCATTTGAAATGTGATTGAAGAGTCTATCGATCCGAAATACTCAAGAGGGGGGTGAATTGAGGATTTAAGAATTTTTTATGCTTTTTCGATTGTATGAATATAATTGATTATTTAAAGTTTATTGATTAAACTTTAACTAATCAACTAATGAACAAGTAAAACAAAAAATCAAACGAACGAAAGAGAGGAGACACACGGTTTTTTAAGTGGTTCAGTTTCACAAATCGAAACCCACGTCCACTATTCTCGATTAATAAATTTAGTACCTTTCTACGGATTACAAATTTACTAACCCAACTCGTACAACTAACTCTAGCTGTAACTCAATGAGTACCGCTAATAAGAAAGCACTAATTATTCTTGCAAAGGTTCACGTTAATGAACAAGTAAGAAATCTATTGAGCATTATTATCTTATAGCGATAACTTAACAAATGAATATACGAGTTTAAAATACACGACCTTTTGAAAATAGTAAATCGGTTTTCTACTTGAAATACTCGGTTTCGCTTTTTGAAAAATAAAATCAATTTTATGCTTAAGGTCCTACATTTAAATGATGCAAAAGCAAAGTATTTATAGGAAGGAAAAGGCAAGGCTACTTGGTTTCATGAAACCCTAATGGCCGAAATAGGAGATATGTAAACAAATCATATCTTCTATTATTTCTTTCCTTAAAGCCTAAAAGATAATAAAGAATATTCCAAAAGATAGAATATAATTTATTCTATTATTATCTTTTCCATAAATTCTAAGATATGATAAAATTTTCTATAACAAGAATATCTTTTACCATAAACAATCATATTAAGTAAGATATAAAAGATATGTAGAGATATTCCTTATGGAATAAATCTTTACAAAATATATCTTAAGTCACACGAGATATCACGACTCATATGCCTCGTGATTTGTGTAAACCCTAACTCAATATTTAGGTTAGAATTTACGTTTTAGGAGTAGCTATATTAAAACCCTAATTAGTAGCATGGTCCAACTCATAAGTTGACCCAAAACGACTACTAACCAATGTTTAACATAAAACCGAACTCCGCACTAAACCGGGCTTTATTAAATAAATACTCTTACTAAAACATTTAAAATAAACTTTAAACAATTTGAAACAATATATGTCATGTATAATAAACTCAGCATTTCAATGTTATAGTAAGAGAGCTATAACATTGAGCTCTTTTACTAATAATGTTATAGCTGCAAAGGTATAACTTTACCAATATAAGAAATTCATTCTTAGTTACCATTATGAGACAATCACATATACTATTCTAATCTTCATAGGAGATCTTCGAATATAGACTACTTCATCATCCAAGCTTGATTAATTCTTTCGACGGTCTTCGTCTTCATATAATACTTGAATGAATCTTCAGATAATTTGATCTTCAATTGAGGCTTGATCACTATATACTTCCATCACAATTCACTTTGTTGCTTGCAATAAATAAGTCTAATCTAAAAGACTTAAACAAACGATTACGCGCAACGAGTATATAAATTATAAAGCACCTTGACGTCATCAAAACATAAACATATATATTATATGGTTCAACAGTGACTAACCAAATATTATCACTGAAACACGGATTAAACTGTCATGGTATTAGGAACCAAGGGTGAAAAATGTTTTATGGCTAAAGTTCATCATAAAAATGATTTGAAATACTTGAAATGGTAAAAACCGATTACAAGTATGAAATGAAAATAAAGGGAAGAAGAGACCAAACACGGTTGGATATATTAAGGCCTGAGAGGGGCTTTAGGCGCGAGCCTGTCTGCTATACAAGCAGCCCCTGTCTCAGCCAAAAATCCGGTTTTGGCTCATTTATCCCATATTTGGACCATGTTATACATGTTTTAGCATGTTATAGTCATGAAACAAAAGAAAAACATGATAGAAGAGGATTTTTACACCCTCATACTTACATGCTAGGCTTGAGTCGAGAAATCGACGAAAGTATATCAACTTGTTTGGTCGAAAAACTCGGTTTGAAAACCGTTTTAGCAATGTAAAAGAGTGTTTTAAGTTTAGTGATGGTGGAGTTGGTCGAGATGGTCGGTCAAGTGATTTAATGCACAATGACAGTACCAAACAATGTGTAAGGCTTGTGTTTTCGATCGGTAGGTCGGAAACACGTGTCGGTTTATGACTTCAGAAGTTGAGTCTAGAATTTTAAGGGAGAAGTGAGGGGGCGGACACTCGCGTAAGGTGTTATGGTGTGTGAAGGTGGGTATTTATAGAGAAATGGGTGGTTGTGTGCGTTTTGAGCGACGTGGCCGCAGGGGCTGCTCGAAGAGGCGCGAACCAATTCGCAGGTCTTCGAGGTGTCTTGTCTCTATCACACAAGTGTAATCATGATTTGTTATATCCTATGTTTTGGATGAACTTTGTTTGTACTTGACCATGAAGTATTCCGGGAAATATTTAACATGGAAGTCTTGAAAAGTTTTTGTTTTGTGTTTGACTCGATTTGACTCGTTGTTGGAGTCTGGATTTGAATTTTGAGTCGGTTTTTGGTCCGATGTCGGTTTTGACTCTAGTTAGTGTCATTGTGACCCCGTCGTCATGCATTAAACACTCCAGGTATTTTTAAAAGTTTTGAAATGTTTTATTTTCGAAATCGTTTTAAGTTTTCCGACGTATAGTTGTACAAAACTGTAGATGAAACGCTGCGATTCCTAAGCATGTTGTAGTCCGATAATCATCGGGTGTTTGTGATCGGTCCGTTTCGTGTTCACAATTAAATAGATGTGGTCGTTGGGTCACGTCCGAATCAAAACACAATTTATAGCTTCACAAACAACTCTACAATTAGTAAAGAGGCAAGTAAAGGTCGGATCCCAAGGGACGGGAATTGAGATGAGATTTCTATTGAAACTAGTGGTGTCTTAGGGGTGTCACAATTTGGGTTGATGTAGAAGGTCACTAAACTAAAAATAGCAATGGAAATAAACAAGCAAGATGAATTAAAAGGGTTGTAAACAATTGATAAAAAGCACTAGGTGTCATGGGGTCATAGGGGAATCATGGGAATTGATCATACAAACATGTTCTCAAATTATAAGCAAGCAATTATTGTTGTGATGGATTGAGTTGGGTTATATCTTACAATCTTAGGAAAGTTTGGGTCCCGGAGCCGAATCGATTAGATTGTACAACACCTACAAGTCGACTTAATCTTCCCTACTCAACAACATGCATGGTCTAATGAGACTCGAGTTGGTTTATGTCTTACAAGTCTCATTGAAAAGATAGGTGATGGGTAAACAATGCAAGGATTCATAGGATCGCATTTCATCAAACATAACAAGTGCATGAGTTGAGATCAAAACAAGCAAGCAAATAAAACATGAAAGCATATTAATTTAAGCATGAATCATTCCCCATGTTGGTTTCCCCTAATTACCCATTAACCCTAGCTAGGTCACTACTCACTCATTATCATGTTGATCATGCTAGCAAGGTTGTCAATCATACCAACAAAAGGAAACATGATGAATAAATGGAAGTAATTAACAATAATTAAAAAGGGATTAAGAGGATTATACCTACTAATGATTCCAATAATAAAGCAAAGAATAAAAGAAGTACTTGATGCTTGATTGAGAGGTTGTCAATCTCCCAATAATAACCCGAATAATCTTCAATTACCCAAAATAAAGGATGAATAAAAGAGAGATTAAGGAAATAAAACTTGTATTAGAACTTGATTAATTGTTGATTACAATACTATAGAGAGATTTGATTGATATTAACTACTCTAAGAATTGATAAGAAGAACATGCTCTTCTAATTAGACTAATGGGGTATTTATAGTGGAAATTAAGGGGATGCATTAGGGTTAACTAAGGGTTAAACTAGTAATTACACATTTTAGATTGAGCAGGGAGGAGCCGGTATTTTTCGAAGGAAGGGCTTCTTTCTTTGTAGCTTGGAGAAGACGAAATTGCGCTGTACAGAAATCCGTGCGTTTTGGAGTCAGGATGGGCGGATTCTGGTGGTGGAAAACGGGCGGCTTCAGGTGAATCCGGGCGGATTCTGGTGGCTGCAAACCCGAGCGTCTTGGGATGAAACCGCACGGATTGTGCATGTGGAGGACGGCCGGATTGTAGACAATCCGCACGGATTGTAGACAATCCGCACGGATTGTAGACAATCCGCACGGATTGTAGACAATCCGCACGGATTGTGCCTCAGCAACATTTCTTCTTCTTTTCTTCCCTTTTCTTCATAAAATCCTTGGGGATTTCCTTGGGGACTCAAGGATCCTTTCTCAACATTGCTTATCTACTATAATATGTACAAAGGCCTTCTAATCTTGTCTCTCCTTGATGCTTGGTCATTGGATTCGATCAATTTAGTCTCGTTTTGCCATGAAAATGCAAGATTCTTACTCCTTTCCTACCAAGGGATCAAAATCTCAAAGAATATGCAAAACAAAGAACTAAAGATAATAGATGACCCAAATATGCACTAAAAAGCATGGGAACAAGGCTAATTTGGGGGCTAAATATGCGCTAATTATGGTCAAATCAGTTTGTTGGAGACTCAACAGATACTGGGTATCTACACCTGTATACAAATATGTAACCATTATCATCTATGAAACTCAACCCTCATTCACAACAATAGAGAGGTGTCAAAAAACCTCTAAAAAATACACAAAACTTTGTTGACAAACCTCTATTGTGGATGCCGTCAATAAATAAAAGACCTTAAAAGACCAGAGTAGCCCTCACTTAAACGCGACAAAATGAATAAAGGAAAGGGCTACTTCGTCATTTCCATTCTTTATTTCTTTTCTTCAAAAACACAAATCATTTAACCCCGTTTCTTATGTTCTTCTTCTCTTCGACTAATCCATCTGGTAAACCCAATTAAATGATTAATTGAGTCACTCAAATACAACCGTAAACAAGTCGTTATTACTGATGGTGATGAACGGAGCAGGTGCGACATGGTTTGTCGTATTGGTGACGCGGGAGTGAATTGATTGATGCGGGTTAAGAACAGAGGCGATGAATTGAATTGGTGATTGATGTCGAATTGCAGGTGAACGACGGTTATGAGCAGGCCGAGTTGTAGCGAGTTGGTGGACGACCGAATCAGAAGCTGGGTTGTGTCGAGTTGCGGTTGGTTGTCGATTTAATGGGAGATGGAGGTAGCTAAATCGAGTGGTTCTGGGTTGATGCAGGTCAGAGGAGCACGGTGGTGCTTATTGCGAATGGAGACGGGTTCGGAACTGTAGAATTGAGGTTGATTTGTTGGTGGTTCCGAGATGACTGGACATAGTGCTGGTTTATGTGTTGATGGTGAATGGAGGAATGGTGTGACGGTGCGTGACTGTGATGGTGAGGGAATGATAGTGAATTCTGAAATGGTGTCGTAAATGGCGGTGAGAAGGGTGGTGGTTGATGTGGGTATGTGTGGTAATGTCGATTCTGGTTGATGCAGGTAGTGGCGGACAAGTTGCTGAGTTCCACTGTCGGGTTTCTGGATTGAGGGTGGTTGTGTTGGTGATTGATATGGTTGGCATGAGGCAGGGTAATAAAACGGAGATGGAGGGTTAGTGGTTTGGACTGACGGAAGTGGACTGACTGATTTGTTGTATTCGGTTGACAATAGAAAAGGAGTTGATGGTGATGAATATTTTGGGTTAAGGTCAATGTTTCATCTTGACTATGTTCTTTAAATACTCCGTTCCGTTTATTATTTGACTCATCTCTGATGTGATTTATATTTGCGCACATTTAGTCTCCTAATTGAACCTATTTTGCATATTTCTATAGCGTCTCATAGCCATTCTACCCGTCAAATGTTTCCTATTTTGCTTTCCTATTGCTTTGTGTTTGATTGTAGGAAAGAAGACAATTAGGCGGGAAATTCCCGTCTCTTGAGCCTATTCGGAAGGACATTGACGATCTTGGTTGAACGGGTATTGAAGGAAGGGCAAGAACCAAAGACTAACATTGCAAGAATAAGGAATTTGCGAAGAGAAGGATTCTGAAGAAGAATCCGAGCGTCCAAGAAGCCAAGACGCTCGTCCAAGAAGCCCTGAATCCGAGCGTCCCAGCAACTCAGCCGCTCGTCCCTCCATGCAACAATCCGAGCGGATTTACCTCCTGGATGAGCGGATCGTGGCGTCCTCGGCAAAGATGCCCATCTCTCCGAAATAATAGCGATTCCCTGCTTAGAACTTAGAATTGTTAATTACTAGTTTAGCCTTAGTTAACTTAATGAGGCACTACTATAAATACCCAATTTTTATGATAATCAAAGGGGGGCTTCCATATTAGAAAACTCTCTTAGATTAGATTAGGAGTAGAATAGACTAGATTACTCCTTAATCTTTCCACAAATTTCACATTAATCTCTCCTTAATTGTTGTTCAAGTTTGTTACTTTTGGGTAATTGAAGATCATTGGGTTATTATTGGAGAATTGACAACCCTTCATCAATCAATCAAGTTCTCTTCTTTTATTCTTTGCTTTATTATTTGCATCATCTCAAGTTTGGTATAATTCCTCTACTCTTTACTCTTTATTGTTCATTTCTTCATTCTATTATCATGTTTATACTTGTTGTGATGATTGACACCATTAATGACAGGTTTCCCATGATAATGAATGAGTAGTTCTTTGACTAGGATTAGTGGGTAATTAAGGGAAACCAACATGGGATTAATTATGCTTAATCTAATATATATGTTTTCATAATTAAATTGCTTGCTTGTTGTGATGTCAACCTATGCACATGTTATGTTTGATGAAATGCTAAGCCTATGAATCCTTGCATTTTTTACCCATCACTTACCTTTTCAATGAGACTTGTAAGACATAAACCAACTCGAGTCTTGTTAGACCATGCATAGAAGTTGAATAGGAGGAAACTAAGTCGACTTGTAGGTGTTGTACAATCTAATCGATTCGGCTCCGGGACCCAACTCTTCCTATGAACCGTAAGACATAAACCAACTCGGTTCCTTTACAACATTAATTGCTTGCAACTTTTTAAACATGTTTGTATGATCAACACCATGAATCCTCTATAACCCCATGACATCCTAGTATTTTTAGTCATTTGTTTACATTTCTTAGTTCATTGTTTGCTTTACTTTATTACTTGCATTAGTCTAGGACACAACTACAAACCCAAACAAATTATGACACTAGCATAAATTGAGATGGATAGACTTAGAACCCAAAGCACACCGTCCCACGGATCGACCTCGAGTTACCACTAACTAGTTTTTTGTTAAGTATTATAAATGTGTTTTGATTGGGTGTACAACAACACGCTCACGTTAAAAATGGCGCCGTTGCCGGGGATGGTGCTATGTGATTAAGTTCTTACTTGTTTGTCTAGTTTGATTTTGCTTTAACCTTGAGGAACTTGTTCCTCAAGGATTGTTTTTACCGTTTTTGTGTAGTTTCCATTCTTGTAGTTGTTTCCTTGTCTTAGCCATGATGGCTCAAGACTTGACATATGGAGTATGCGGTGGATCTTTTGAGTATGACTATGGATATGGGGAGTTTGAGAAGCAAGTCAACACAAACCTACCTTACTATTTGTACAATGAAAATCCTAACCACTACCCCAAATTTTCCCACCAAAATCACCACATCCAATACCCACAACAACCACCCACTCAATACCCACTTCATAATGACTTTCAATTGCCGCAATACAACCACTTTCACACATGCCCACAACAAAATGATGAACCCATTCAAAATGTGATTCTCCAAATGATGGGAGATCAACAAAACTTCTTCAAACAAATACTAGAGGAGAGCCAAAAGAGGGACAATGTTCTTCAAGGTATTGTTGCCCAAGGTGCGGAATTGGAGATTCAAATTGCCCAAATGAAAGAATCCCAAGCAATCACTCCCCACCGTTCTTTGGACATTGATCATGAACGTGAATTTGAAGTAGTAACCTTTGATACGGAAGATGAAAAGTGGGAAGAACCGACCTCCTTGAGCTATTGTGAGTATGAAAGTGTGAATTTGATGAAGAAGACATGAGGTTGAGTAAGCCAAATACTCTTAGCCTTTGTGAGTATGAGGGTGTGTCTTTTGATGTGAACATTTGGGATGTGAACATTGGGATGTTGGAGAAAGAATTGAATGAAGCGCCACTTATGATTCATATAAAGATAGCGATGATGACAAGACCATAAAAGAAGCTTATGAAGAATACGTGTCTTACAAGGAGCTTTGGAATAAGGGAGAGGAATGGACTTGTGATATCACCTTGCTTGAGGAGCCTATCCTTGAGACATTCGAGATATCTTATCATGAAGACGAATGTCCCTTCCCTATTTCCCATGAAGACTATTTGGCACCTACCATGGAGCCAATGATTGTTGGAGATGATTTGGTGGACCTTCTTCAAAAGGTCAAAGTATCATACAAAGGGTACTTGACGGAAAAGCTCAAAAAGAAACTTGCACGTGAAGCTTCTTGTGGAAATTTGGCACCCACAATGTCAACTTCTAAGGAACTCGGTCATCAAGGTCATGAGAATTCTCCTTCTACTCTTGAAGGATTGATAAATTCCAATGTTATCATCGTCGCCAAAGTTGAAAAAGAAGGTAGTGAATGGAAGTCTCCGGACAACCATGAATCATACTTCTTACCTTATAATGACAAGAATCATGGGCTAATTGGTTCGAAGCATTGTGAATATTCAAGTGCCAAGAAGGGAAAGAAAACAAGAATGAATGACAAAGTCCCTTGGCCAAGCTTCGTCTTGAAGTTAAGCAAACCATACTTATGCTTATTTGGAGCTTGTTCACAAGCTTTTGATCTTCTACTAAGAGCCTTGAGCTCTATGGACAAGAATTTCTACAATTTAAACTAGTTTGGTGGAGTCCTATCTCAAACCACCATTTGTAAGATATTTCTAGGACCTTTACCTTGTATAATATTGTACATTTTCGCATTTTCGTTTACAATTTCTTACATGAGAGTAGTGAGAGAGAGTTTCCTTACATTCTTATTGAGCAAAATTTCAGAAAAAGATAAGGAGGAATATCAAAAGGGTGCAAGGGTACAATCTTGAAAAAGAAAAGAAAGAAAAGTCTGAAGAACAGTGGAAGACGCTCGTCCCGAGGCCTAGACGCTCGTCCTTAGCCTCCCTCCAGGTAGTGTCCAGTTCTGTAGCAGAATCCGAGCAGATTGTAGCACAAGACGCTCGTCCTGAAAAAAACGCCCGTATTCCTTGTAGGACGCTCGTCCTGCTTGACACCTGAAGAAAATTTTGGGACTGTAACAAAATCCGAACAGATTTTAAAGAGGACGCTCGTCCCGTTTTAGCCGCTCGTCCCAAAGCGAAGACGCTCGTCTTTAGATGCTCCCAGAAAAGGCAAGACCCTGTAATGAAATCCAAGCGAATTCTTCACACGACGCTCGGGCCACCTAAGAGAAGACGCTCGTCCTACACGCGAAGACGCTCGGGTTCATGCGTTTTCCTCAGATTATCCGCCCAGGCCCGACCCGAAGCCGCTCGTCCTACCCCTCTTTTCTATAAAACTACCCCACCATCCCTCATTTCCTCATCATATCTAAACACAATCTACTTATCTTCATCCCCAAAACACTCCCTTTTCAACAAAAGCAACAAAACCCTAACTTTCCCAAATCGAAAATGATGAACCTCAAGGGAAAAGCCAAGAAACTTGTTGAAGCCGCTACCAAGAAACGCAAGGGCTCCTCTTCTTCATCCCCTCAACAAATGGTGATACCAAGAAACTTTCATCCTGTGATAAGAGGAGGGGTGGAGCAACTTGAGTACTTTCCAGAGGTACTCTTCACATCTGATGCCCACCGTACCAAGTTCGTCAAGTTGCTAGGTAAGCATTACGAACCCACTCAGTTTATTGATACTAGGGTGCTAGAAACCCTAGGGATAAAGTACCAGACCGAAATTTTCTTTGACGGTCTCGGAATAGGAAAATCGTTCCATGCCCATTAAGAGCCGTACCTTAGCCTCACCTTGGAATTTTTGAGTAGCCTTCGTATTGTTTTGAACACGAGGGTGAATGTTGGTATGGAGTTTAGGTTGTGAAACATTGACCATAGCCTATCACTTGACCAATTTGCTCAAATTTTTGGTCTTATTGTGCCAACAAACAACATCAACAAACCCTCTGATTTTGATGTGGACCTATTATGGAAGGCTATTTCTGGGAGGGATTTCATTCACCAAAAACAATGCTACACCTTTGCTATTCAACACCCGGTGATTCGGATCACCGAACGTTTCGTAGCCGGCACAATTAATGGGAGATATGAGCAAGATAGGTGCACTCTCCTCGATTTGACATTCCTGAGTCCTATCTAAATGTCCGGAGGACAAGGAGGTACAACTTCAATACCCCCCTTGAGATGCTTACGAGATTCTTTGATTTCTCTCAAGGGAACACTGTAATACTACGGATTTTATAGGCTGGTACTCGACCGAGTATGGCCTACTCGGTCGAGTAAAGTGTGTTGGGTATTCTGTTTGGCTATTGCCCAGGAATACTCGGCCGAGTATGGGTAATAATCGACCGAGTAGAGGATACTCGGCCGAGTATACTCTATACTCGACCGAGTATCCGGTCTGACGGGTAATATTTTCCGCGGTTGATTTAGAAAGGATTAGAGTTATATTGAGACGCATTTTACAGTTTCTAAACATTTTACAAAACCTAAACTAAACAACGTAACTCTAATCCTCTCCAAATCTCCCTCTCATTTGAGTGGATTGTTCGTGAGTCTAACGAATCTTGCCTTGCGTCGATTATGTCGGTAAGTCTCTGATTTTATGAGTCTCATTAAGTTGTCTTTTAGGGTTTTGCCCTAATTATTATTTTGGGTTAATTTGGGGGTTTAGGGTTTGGTCATTATATGTGTGTTGATTGTTGATTATAATTGTTGTAGGTGACGATGTGGTAATTGCTATGCATATTGTATGATTGATTAGAGCATATCGGATTGCGAAAAGGTAGGGTTTCCCTACTCAGTACTGTTAATTGATTAAGATTGTGTTTGTTTCATAATTGTTGTTATCTGCTGATCATCGGAGGATGGGTGTTGTGGTGACGGTGGTGATGCGGTTGTGTTGTGACGGTTGTGGTGTTGTGACAGCTGTGATGCTGTGGTATGTGTGATTTTGGTGGAGTCACTTGCGGGAGTGGCTTCACACCCTAGTTCGCCCTCCGTGGAACCCGTCACGGGAGGGGATGTGCACATTAAGGGACAGGGATTGTTAGTCGCTCGTTGATGAGCTGGACTAGGTGGGGATGGGCTGCGGTCACCCACTGGCGGCGAGGATTACCTGTTGCGATGGGTAATCTGGCAGGGCTACGCACTTCAGTGTGTAGTCGGTTACTGGGTGAAATCGGGAGACCGGGTATGGAGGATGATCAGCCGGTTGTATTGTTTGTTTGTCTTACATTGATTGAATGGTAATGACCCCGTTGTTGTTGTTTTGTAAAACCTGCGGTGATCCATTCGGGGATGGTGCGCAGACTTGACAGGTATTGCATTTGGTGAGCTTGGGCGGTCATGGGGAAGTCGTCATCGCCAGTTGTAGTATCACAGTTACGAGTCTTAGCTATGATTTTGTAGTTGTCCTCAGTTGAATTCACTTTATTGGTTTGGTCTGGATTAGGATTGTTGTAAACATTAATACTTTACAGTACTTATAATAAATGTGTTCAGGACGGACGCTTTTGATACATACTAACCTCGGGCAACCGAGATGGTAACAGCCTTTCATGTTAGGGTAGTCCTTGGTAAGGTACCTTAGTATGAGGGGGTGTTACAAACACCCAACTTAAGACCTTCGTGATGGGAGGTCTAATTACTATCTTGGCAAACTACCTTTGTCCCGGGTTCAACCAATATGGGACTTATACACCCCTTGAGGGGAGTAATTTGACTGATGAGGACACCGTCTTCAACCACCACCGGTGGTGTGCCTACACTCAAGAAGGGAGTGTAGAATGGTTCACAAAAATGTGCACTTCTATTGTTCTTTCGGGGTGGAATATACCCGGTACCGACCCAAGGTTGAGCCCGTATTCGCCTAGGCCAAGCTACCTTCTCGACATCCAAATCCTCGGCAATCCCCCTTTAAGAGAAGAAGTACCCCGCCCACCTCCACAACCTCGTGGGATACCGGCAAGGCCCATTCCCCCACCATCCTATGTGCCTATCCCGCCGTATCCTACTCCTCATACGCCATTCGAACCACAAATCCCCGATGCTCCGGGTATTCATGACTTGATGAAGATTATGAATAGAGTGGATCTTGGGGTGCATGAAGGGAGGGTCTATAACTACATGGCCCTTTATCCCCAGTACTATCAAATGGCACAACAAAGGTATATCGACCATAATGGCCCGCGACCATCTTGGGCTCAACCACATCTTTTGTTCCCTAATCAAGGGAACCAAGCCGGGAACTTTGGTGGTCAAGGTGGAGGATACTCTGGTCAAGGAGGAGGGTATGACCAAGAAGGAAGCTCTAGTAGGTATGGCTACCACCAAGATGATGATGACGAGTGAGAGATGCCTACCTCACTACCTCCATTTGTATGATACTCTTCTCTCCCTCTCTCTTTTGTATAGTCCATTGCATTTAGTTTAGCCTTCACATGCGTTGTATTATATTAATGACCAATCATATTCTTTTCTACACTAGAAATAGTGTTTAAATCGGTTTGGGGAGGTTTGATCATAGGTGACCATAGTTTACTAGAAATGATGCATCATCTAGTGTAGTTTAGATTGCATTCATTTGTTATATATGTCATATATAATTGCATTTAGTTAGAGCATGCGTTCATTCATATCATATCATTGCATTTGTACTTCATTTCAAAAAAATCAAAAAATTCAAAAAGATGTATTTCTTTTTCATTACTACTTCTACATGTACATTGAGGACAATGTCCAAAATAAAATGTGGGATAGGAATTTATATTCCAAAAATGATAAAAACTGAAAATTTTTGAAAAATACAAAAATATGTTCTTTTATTTCATAAAATAAAAAAAAAAACCATAAAAATTTGAAAAATTCAAAAATCCAAAAACATGTTCATTTCCTTTGTAGTATAGTCTTGTATATATTATTTTGTATATATTGTGTTTGTTCATCCTTGTTCACATTGATTGACTACGCCACATCCGAGACATGAGGATATTGAAGACCGCATGGTATGATCTTTCCAATCTCTTTTTTCCTCTTTATGTTAATGACTATGTGGCTTTATTTTTATTGATGCGGTATAAACAATGTGATTATAGGATTGCATTTAGATTATATGGCATACTAGTTGATAGAATCATATGCATTAGGATGTATAAATGTTAGTTGCATCATGGCATGTAGTTTGCATGTTAGAAAAATTTTGTGAAACCGTCTACTTGGGAAGCTTGACAAGTGTATATAGGCCCTAGTAGATGCTTTTTCTTCTTAAGACTTTGCTTGTTAGAATACTTGTAAAACACCCTAGGATGTGTCATGCTAGTATCCTTTGACCCATGGATTAAGGCCTAGTCAAGAGTACCTTGTGGTGTGATAACTCCTTGGCTACCGTTTATTCCAAGGTGACCCTTGAAACCATGTAACCATCATTCATCCATGTTCTACCATACATTTTGTCATCAAAGGGAATGGGCACAAAAATTGTTCAAAATTTGAGTTCAAGAAGTGAAATGAAATGTCAAAAAGTTTGCAAAATGCATAAAAATAAAAGAGGAGCAAAAATAAAACTCCTATGCTTCAAATATAAGGCACCCTCGTTACTAATTGGGGTGACTTGGAAAATGTTCAAAAAAGAAATGCAAAGAAAAGTTGAAAGTTGTCAAGTATTGAAATGCCAAAAATCAAAAGAAATGGCAAGAAATTGTTCTCAAATGTTATATGCCACAAGAAATTGGGGGGAAAAACAACAACAAAGCAAACTCCCATATGAAACTCAAATACTATTGATCCCTTTTTCCATCGTATACACTTTTGTGCATGGTAGAGAGGGGACGACCCTTCTTCTTGTCTAGGCAAGAGGGGGAATTCCGCGATCCTCCGGTGTTTCTAAACCATAGGGAGTCTATTCTTGACAAAAGCATTTAACGATTGAGGACAAAGGTACCCTAGCTTGACATAATTTGGAGGTGATTTATTGGTATCCTTCTAGGCTTAGTAGTTTGAAGAAACCATATCTAGGAAGGAGTGTGTACCCTTAAATTGCTTACCCTTTAGATAATTTCCGCCACTTAGATGAGGAAAGTGGCTATTCCTTTTGTAGATGCATCCATTACTTGATTTTGTGTGCTTTAATGTTTGGATGTATCGCCATTTTGGCAAGACCCACCTTGCCTTGCAAGAAGGCATCCTACCTCATGGTTGTCTTGTTGTGAGTTGAAGGGGCGGAGTGAGACCCGATAATTGTCTCATATCAGTTATATTATTAGGATAGTTTAAATAAAGGTCTACTTTTTGTCACCTCTTTACTCGGGACGAGTAAAGGTTCGGTTTGGGGATATTTGATGTGACTCATATTTGTGCACATTTAGTCTCCTAATTGAACCTATTTTGTATATTTTTATAGCGTCTCATAGCCATTCTACCCGTCAAATGTTTCCTATTTTGCTTTCCTATTGCTTTGTGTTTGATTGTAAGAAAAGGAGACAATTAGGCGGGAAATTCCCGTCTCTTGAGTATTCGGAAGGACATTGACGATCTTGGTTGGACGGGTATTGAAGGAAGGGCAAGAACCAAAGACTAACATTGCAAGAATAAGGAATTTGCGAAGAGAAGGATTCTGAAGAAGAATTCGAGCGCCCAAGAAGCCAAGACGCTCGTCCAAGAAGCCCTGAATCCGAGCGTTCCAGCAACTCAGCCGCTCGTCCCTCCATGCAATAATCCGAGCGGATTTACCTCCTGGACGAGCGGATCGTGGCGTCCTCAGCAAAGATGCCCATCTCTCCGAAATACTAGCGATTCCCTGCTTAGAACTTAGAATTGTTAATTACTAGTTTAGCCTTAGTTAACCTAATGAGGCACTACTATAAATACCCCATTTTGATGATAATCAAAGGGGGGCTTCCATATTAGAAAACTCTCTTAGATTAGATTAGGAGTAGAATAGACTAGATTACTCCTTAATCTTTCCACAAATTTCACATTAATCTCTCCTTAATTGTTGTTCAAGTTTGTTACTTTTGGGTAATTGAAGATCATTCGGTTATTATTGGAGGATTGACAACCCTTCATCAATCAATCAAGTTCTCTTCTTTTATTCTTTGCTTTATTATTTGCATCATCTCAAGTTTGGTATAATTCCTCTACTCTTTACTCTTTATTGTTCATTTCTTCATTCTATTATCATGTTTATACTTGTTAGATTAGATTAGGAGCGGTTCGCACCGTACTTTAGTTCGCACCGTACTTTAGTTCGCACCTGACCCCGACCCTATATATATATATATATATATATATATATATATATATATATATATATATATATATATATATATATATATATATATATATATATATATATATATATATATATATATATATATATAGGATCGGGATCCGGTGAGAACCGCTAATATAATGGGAACCGTGAGAACTCTTACTAAATCATCATTAAATCTTATTCCGAAAGTTTTGATGGATCATTTACCCTTAGTTTAGCATATTCTAACACATTTTTAGTATAGCTAAACAAAAAATTTTGATTTTATTAACAAATATAAACTTGATGTACAAAAATACAATTAGGTATACTAATATGGATATAGATGCACAAAAACAAATACTAGGTGCATGAAAATTGTTACATGCATGATAATGATTACTAGGTGCATGAAAATATCAGGCTCTAAGTGCACGAAAACGAGTTCTAGGTACGTGAAAATTGTTAGATACATGAAAAATGAGTACTAGGTGCATCAAAATTAATAAAATGTTTCTTGTCTTGATTCCGGTCAATAATTTATACTTTTTGGACCAAGAAATATGTTATCTAGACATAAAATTCTATGCCGAATCCAAATATGTCGTTACTTTTTAGAAAAAAAATCATTAAGGTGGAGTTCTCAAGGTTCTCACTATGTAAGTGGTTCTCACCTGATCCCAAATCTATCTATCTATCTATCTATATCTATATATATATATATATATATATATATATATATATATATATATATATATATATATATATATATAGGCGGGATCTCGTGAGTTTGGTTCTTACGGTGAATTGTGAGTTTGCTCTTCTTTAAAAACTAAACCATTGGATAAATTTAGATACACGGCTGAGATTAATCCCAAAACAAAATAAGATGACGCTTTCAAATCAAATATTGTCGCTGTTTATCACGTTATTCCACTTCAAACATAATTCAACATTTTTCCCCAATTCAATTCAATCTGATCAAAATCCAAACCCCTAATTTCCTTCCCTTACAAAAAAATGATGCACATGACATTATACTGGGTCACAAAAGTAACACTCCTCTTTGATTTCTGGAAAACCGAGTCAATACTGAGTTACACCATAACCATACTCGCTTGCTTCCTCTTCACCGTATTTGACAAATACATGGAAGATCGACGGTTGAGCTTCCTAGCCATGGGAATCACGCGCCAATCTCAACTCCAGTGACTTTTACATGTTTAATTTGTAGTGATGTGGAAGGTGGTGGTGCTCGGAGGAGCATCAGCGGCAATCAGACCATGGCATGTGTCTGTTTGTAGTGGTGTGGAAGGTTTATATGAAAATTGAGGGTTGTACAAACTTGTACTTACCTTTTAAATAGCTGCTGCTCTGCTGCTTTTGTGAAGAAAATACAAGCAATGTCTTTATATTGCTTGGTTAATATCCCTCTTTTGAAAACCAAACATAGTTGTAAACGCTACGCAACAATGTACCGATGGCCGGAATCGACCGAAGAACTCGTAATACTAGTGTATGTAGCTAACAAGCTAACTCATGTGGCTTTTTCCCAACAAACAAATTCATGGCTTTTCTTTTAGTGAGGAATTATTGATTCATGGCATTTCCCAGATATGTTTTCTTTGTGAAGATAAAACGAGATTCGTATTTGGTTGCTGTAAGGCTGATGGGAATTGGGATTGTTAAAATATTCATTATGCGGGGACCTTAATTTATGAGGCTTGGAATTGGATATGAACTTCTAAATTAAGTACAATAATTAGTTTCGCAAATTCTTGTTTCAGATGGGCCATTTTGGTCTGAAACAATAAGATGGGATTTTATTATTATTTTATGGGCAAATGTAACCACAATGGTCCAGCCAATATTATAGCTTATGTAACTTGTTTTCCATAAGTGGCCACATTTGGCTGTCAAATGGTCACAAAACCCCGTCTTATTGTTTCAGACCAAAATAGCCCGTCTGAAAGGAGACCTGCTCAATTAGTTTTGTTTTTATTTATTGACTAGACTCGTAAACTTTGGCATTTTGGCTTTTATTGGTATTAATGTGATCCCACCTCAATAAGAATGAAATAGTTAAAAATCAGTAAGGTGATCAAATCTGTACAGAGTATCACCAAATAATTTTTGTAAACAACCGTCCTATAAAATCAGACGTCTATTTTCTTGAGAAAATCATGTTTTGACCCTGAGAATTTTGCTCAATGCATTGTGATGCATCTTTGTTCGCTTTTCTCAAGTAGATAAAAAATTAAGAGTACAATAACACCACAATAACACTACAATATCAGCACATTAACACGAGAAAAAAAGAAGTAAAAAAATAATAGTAGTAAGAAAATCAAAAGGGACACCGGAATAACATCACAATAACACCAGAATAATAATACCACCAGAATAACAGCACAATAACATATGGTAAAAAAAAGAGTAAAAAAATCAAAGTAGTAAAAAAAATCAAAGTGACACCGGAATAACATCACAATAACACCAGAATAACAATAACACTACAATAACAGCACACTAACATGTGGTAAAAGAAAGGGTAAAAAATCAAAGTAGTAAAAAAATCTAAGTGACACCGGAATAACATTACAATAACACCAGAATAACAATAATATCAAAATAACAGCACAATAACATGTGATAGGAAAATGTAAAAAATCAAAAGTAGTAAAAAAATTAAAGTGACACCGGAATAACATCACAATAACACCAAAATAACAGCACAATAACATGTGGTACAAAAAAGTAAAAAAATCAAAAGTAGTAAAAAAAATCAAAGTGACCCCGGAATAACATCATAATAACACCAGAATAACAGCACAATAACATGTGGTACAAAAAGTAAAAAAAAATCAAAAGTATTAAAAAAAAATCAAAGTGACACCGGAATAACATCACAATAACAGCAGAATAACAATAACACCAGAATAACAGCACAGTAACATGTGTTAGAAAAAAGTAAAAAGATCAAAATTAGTAAAAAAAATCAAAGTGACACGAAATAACATCACAATAACACCAGAATAACAATAACAACACAATAACACGTGGCAAAAAAAAGAGAAAAAAAAATCAAAGACGTAAAAAAATCAAAGTAAAAAAAAGCACAATAACACGAGATAAAAAAAAGAGAGAACAAAAAAAATAAAGTAAAAAAAATCCAGTACATAAAGAAAAAGAAAAAAAAGGTAACATAATGAGAAAATTAGAGAAAAACATAAGAGAAAAAAAAATCAAAGACGTAAAAAAAGTATAATAACACGAGATAAAAAAAAAAAGAGAAAAAAAAATTAAAGTAAATAAAAAAAAGAGTAACCCTAGAAAAAAGAGAAAATAAGTAATTGACAGTGGTTTTATATGACAGGTAAGATTAGATCTTGGCCATTCATCTCTAATATAATCTAATGGTTGAGATTTTCAAGCACAAACTCACAACCCACCATAAGAAACAAAACTCACAAGAACCTAACTTTATATATATATATTTATATATATACATATATATATATATAGAGAGAGAGAGAGAGGCGGGATCTCGTGAGTTTGGTTCTTACGGTGAGTTGTGAGTTTGAAAAATCTCAGCCACTAGATTAAGATAAATAAACCGCTGGGATCAAAACTCAATATAAACAAAAACAAAAACAAACACACGGGGCCACTCACTCCAACTCACTGTATGATTGCATAAAATCCACAACCATCACATACCCTTATCCTTTTATTTCTTCCCCTCCTTCATCAAATCCTTAATACTCCCATCACCTGGTGTCCCCACTACCACTTGTCGTTGTCGCCGGCGACGATCACCAACAACGGCGGATATTTAGTAATTTTTCGATGGGAATGATATCTGTTAGATTTCACGAATTGACGAATTCTACTATCGAATTCAATAATTCCGCATCAATTTGGTAAAAATTGTGAAGTTTGATTGATTCTTTCATATTCGTTCTAACATTAATTTTGATTGATAGCTATATCTACAAAGTGTAACTCTCAGATGATTATAGATCAGTTATCATCATTATTTTGTGTTTATCTTTAATCATTATTGTTAATCTATGACTTAATCGTTGTGTTTAATGATTGTTGTTAATTTATTATTATGATGCTCCAATTTGGAGAACAAGTAGTTACCGGGAATTCAATTTGCGACCAGATTCTTGTCCATTTCCTAAGCTTAAAAAACCTTGTAATGGTGGCTGGTCATTGAGTTTATACTAGAAGAATTTCATACTTATTGTTTGCTGGTTTATTTATTTATATTGCAGGATCCTCCTGAGGACCTGTTGTCAGTATATGTGGTCATGTTTTCTGCAATCAGTGCATTCTGAGCGTCTCACAGATGATGACAACCAGTGCCCTGTAACAAAATGCAAAACTCAACTCTGCGCATCTTCGATATTTTCCAAAGGCGCGTTGAAAAGTTGCCGCCTGTCTCCCGAGTTTTCTCGCGATGGTTCTCAAGTTTGCTCGCCTTCTAAGTCCTATGATCAAGCAGAGTTGACAGAACTTTCTCCGGCCCATTGTTTTAATTCCTCCAAATCTGTTGCCTTTCCAACCGAAAGAAAACCTGCAAGTCTGTAACAGTCCTACCTAAATTTGTTGCCTTTCCAACCAAAATAAAATCTGCCCAACTCAGCCCAAATGCGCATAACAGTTTTTCTCAAATATTACAAAACAACCTTAAATCTTGTTTTCTCTATTAAAATTGAAAATTCAACCAAAAAACAAAGGACTTGCTAATGAAACAGGAAATCGTTGGTGGATTGAATTTAATGCCTTTGCTTTTCAATAATATCAACCTTGTTCATTTGTTTATTCAAAAGCAAGTGGAGATTGTAGTAATACACGAAAAGGTAAAGTCTTGCTTCAAGAGGGAGTGAAAAATGAAAGAGAAATGAGAGATTTTAGGGTGACTTGTTGAGAGTAGTGAGTTTGTGACTGCGTTGTGAATTAGATTAGGAAAATTTAGGGTTTTTTTTTGCTTAAATACTTGGCAGGTTATTAGCTACTTTCACTAATCAGTTCGGTTTGGTGAACCGCGGTTCTAAAAGTGTGAACCGAAACCGAACCGCTTTTTTGTCAATTGAATCGGTTCGGTTCACCGAACCATTCTTCTATTTCGTTTCGGTTCATTGGACTTAAAAAAATTGGCGGTTCGGTTAACCATGAACACCCCTAACCGGAATAACATCACAATAACACCGGAATCACAATACCACCAGAATAACAGCACAATAACACGTGGTAAAAAAAAAAGAGTAAAAAAAATCAAAGTAGTAAAAAAAATCAATGTGACACCGGAATAACATCACAATAACACCAGAATAACAATACCACCAGAATAACAACACAATAACACATGGTAAAAAAAAGTAAAAAAAATCAAAGTGGCACCGAAATAACATCACAATAACACCAGAATAACATCACAATAACACGTGGTAAAAAAAAGAGAAAAAATCAAACTAGTAAAAAAAATAAAAGTGACACCGGAATAACATCACAATAACAGCACAATAACATGCGGTAAAAAAGAGAGTAAAAAATCAAAGTAGTAAAAAAAATCAAAGTAGTAAAAAAAATCAAAGTGACACCGGAATAACATCACAATAACAGCAGAATAACAGTAGAATAACAGCACAATAACACGTGGTAAAAAAAAAAGAAAAAAAATCAAAGTCGTAAAAAAAATCAAACTGGCAGCAGAATAACATCACAATAACAGCGGAATAACAGTAGAATAACAACACAATAACACGTGGTAAAAAAAAAGAAAAAAAATCAAAGTCGTAAAAAAAAAGTCAAAGTGACAGTAGAATAACATCACAATAACAGCGGAATAACAATAACAGTACAATAATAGCACAATAACATGTGGTAAAAAAAAGAAAAAAAAAGTCGTAAAAAAAAGCACAATAACAGCATAATAACACGAGGTAAAAAAAATACGAGTAAAAAAAATTTCAAGTAAAAAAAAATTTGGTACAAAAAGAAAAGGAAAAAAAGGTAACATAATGAGAAAATTAGAGAAAAACATAAGAGAAAAAAAAAATCAAAGTTGTAAGAAAAAAAAACATAATAACACGAGGTGAAAAAAGGAGATAAAAAAATTTAAGTAAAAAAAAAAACGGGTAGCACTAGAAAAAAAAAATAAGTAAATAACAATGATTTTATAAGATAGGTAAGATTAGATCTTGGCCATTCATCTCTAATATAATCTAGTGGTTGATATTTCCAAGCACAAACTCACAACTCACCATAAGAAACCAAACTCACAAGATCCTCTCTCTCTCTCTCTCTCTCTCTCTCTCTATATATATATATATATATATATATATATATATAGAGTGAGCATCCCATGAGTCTATCATCTTAGATGAGTCTAGCATATCAATAAAGACCATTGGATGAACAAGATCCAACAGCTCTCATTGAGCCACGTCACCCTAAAAAAATCCTCATAAGAAAACCATACCAGTGATTTTTCTCATTCACGTTTTCGAAATTTCTAGAACTTTTTTTTTTCTCTCTCTCTCTCTCTACCAAAACCCTAAAAAAAGCTAAAATCCCCAAATTCAAGAAGGAATCTGCAAAAATCAATCGAAAATCAATTGAAGATGTAAGAGTATAATCAAAATCTCTCAAAATCAAACATGCTTCTTATTTTGAAAAAGTAAGTCAATCGAAAATCTGCAAAAATCAATCAAATATCAAAATCAAATATGCTTCTTATCATGAATCTCGTTTCTTACACACAAATGAAGAGGTAAGAATCAACTCTCTTTGCGCTATTTTAATTCTTATTTTCTATATATTCGATCTGATATTTTATATGTTCTTATTGTTATCGTCGATTGTTCATATTATTATTGTCGATGTATGTATTCAGAGTGTTTCTGCGAAAAGTTAGGGTTATGAGATGGTGAAATTGAGCAATAATTTTAATTTGTAGTTATTATTGAGGAATATCAGTTATTATTATTAAGGAATATCGATTGTTATTGAATTGAATCTGAAATATTGGTATAACATTGTTACAAACTCATAGTTTTACTTTGTTTGTTTTTGTTAATTTACGATTAAATTATGTAATGGTTACGATTTTATGAGTTGTTAAATCGTGTTATAATATCATTTTTTACTGTTCGTTGTTGATTCTAAGTATAAATAGTATTTGACAAAAATTTAGGGTTATGACATTGTGAGATTCATATCTGGATTTGTTTTCATGAAAATTGGGGCTAAACCGTGACGATTAAATTATGTTTTGTAAAATTCTCGACATGTTACTTTAATATTGTTACAAGAACATTATTTTTTATCAAACATTATTACAAAGAACATTATTATTGTAACATTATTATCGTAACATTGTTCTTTAAACATCGTAAAATTATTACTGTAACATTGTTAGTGTTACATTATTACTGCATGCTATAATGTAGTTATTATTGAGGAATCGTCAGTTACTGTTGAATTGAACTTGAAATATTATTACAACATTGTATATTTGATATTGTGTGATTTAACCTAATTAATTAAATTTGTTGGTATAACATTGTTATTAACTAACAAGAGATGTTGATAATTAATCATGGACCATCGACTTTCACATATGTTTTAATTATTAATGCTACAATGTTTTGTTTTCAATGTCAGGAAATTCGAAGAAGGTTTGAGAAATGAAGCAACATAAAACAAGTCGCGTAACGAAACGGTGTATACAAAGAAGAGAAAGACACCGACAAATCCGTCATGAAGATAGGAGTGAAAAAGGCAATGTTATTGAACTTGAAATGCTAGTAGAGACTTTTAACATTATGTGTGATTATGATGTATATTTGCTGTAAACTTGAATCAGTGTTGTTATAGTAACATAAGTACTATATTTTTTGTTAACTTAAATCAATGTTGTTATAGTAACATAATTATTGTTCCATTGTTACTTTAATGAGCAAATGATGTTATAGTAACACCGTTACTTTAAATATGTTTAAAATTAATCTTTACCATTACATTTCAGAACTACATTATACACCACCGTCATATAATTTACGAAATAAATAATACTCGCTTCAATAACATTAATGAATCAATATGTTTACAGTAACACTGTTATAGTAATATTGGTGCACCTTTTATGTATTAAATAATGAAACAAGATGTTACAGTAACACTGTATTACTCTGATAAATGATTGATGTTACTCTAACACTATTACTGTAACGTGACAATATAAAGATTGATTGTATCAGAAATAAGAGAAACGCACAAAGTTCTCTAATAAACTAAAGCAATAAAATGGCGTTCACCATTTAAATAAACAACATTTGACTATATGCCATGTTTGAAAAGATGACAATACAATCTTAAAGTAACTAGAAAGGCTATATGGGATTCGAACCCATACCTTTATGCAAACTTTGCACATTGCTCTCCCATTTGAGCTAATAGCCTTTAAACTAACAATTGGATTATAAAGGAACCAAACTAGAATATAATACATACAAAACAAGAATACTTGGAGAAAACATGATAAACATTGACAATACCAACTACATTATGTCATGTAGTAACAATAATACAGTAACATTGTTATAGTAACAATAATACAAGAACAATTATTACAAGAATAACAATATCTGATAACATTATTACAAAACATGTGCCGAGAATTTACAAAAGCTAATTTAATCGTCTCCCGTTTATCCCCAATTTTCATGAAAACAAATCAAGTTATGAATTTCTCAATATCATAACCCTAAATTTTTGACAAATAATATAAATACATAAGATCGACAACGAACAGTATAAAAATGATATTATAACACGATTTAACAACTCATAAAATTGCACTATGAACACCAAAGAACATGCAAATTAAACATAATTTTTTGCCGAAAAATCAATTACTTAGTTTGAGCAAAACATTAACCCTAATTTTTTTGTTGAAAACGAAAACCTAAATTAAACAGAAATTAATTAACAAGAACAACCACAAGAACAAGCGATAACATCAATCACAACTAAAATTAAAAGAAAGACATGAATGCAAAAACTAATTAGGCGCATCAAATCTGAGATTCTCGCATAACAACAACACACACAAAATACTTCAAAAGTATGCGTTAGAAATTGTAAATTAATATCAATTGAGTAAGAAATTCGAAGGACTAGAATTGAATAACAAATGCGAGAAGCAAACGAAAATCACCTGGAAAATCGACAGAAAGTATGCGATGAATTGAATCTGACGAAATTCAAAAATCAACTGAAAATCGACTGAAGGTTAGCGATTAATTGAATAATATGACACGACTTTGATTGAATTGTTCAATTAATTGATTCCTGAATTGTTAGGTTTGTATAATTGCAAAGTGGAATTAGGTTTTGTGACGGGAGGAGAATGAATAGATGTAGCAGAGTGAAATTAATCTAGAGGGAGAGTGATTGAAGAGAGAGAAAGTCAACACAAATTATGAACGTGATTGTGAATGACATAGCTTATATACTTGATTCCACATTTAATCTCAGCCGTGTATCAATCACAAAATCTAATGGTTGAGATTCGCGGGACGGACTCACCTAAGATACCTAGACTCACTTGATGCAATTTCTATATATATATATATATATATATATATATATATATATTGCAGGACGACTTGTCAGACCTGAGTTTGAGGGTTTAAAGGAGTAGGAAGTTGGTAGGGTGTTTGTACGGTAGGAGACTTTTGTGGTGAGGTAGGTGATTATATAATCAAGGATAAAGGTTGGATAGTTGTTGAGGTAAATTTTGTTGATGGATTTAATGTTCGTTATTTGGGGTGATAATCAGGAGAGGAAATAAATTGTTATATTTAGAGGTGATGGTAAGAGAGTAGTGACATGAAAGATGGTGGCGTCGTAGTGTTGTCACTAGTGGTTAAGAGTGATATTAAATAGGGAAGTTAATTGTTCTAAAGAGATTGATTTTGTGGGGGCCTGATTAGTATGTATGGATGTGAGGGAGTATAAGATGTGGGTATAGGAGCTGTTCGCTCGTAGTTGGGTACTGATGATATGGTTACGTTCGTCGGATGGTGATAATTGTGTGTATGGGAGGATATGTTATGAAGGGCGTCTAAGTTATGTTCGGATGAGAGATATTCATTATCAAGTGGTAACTTACGTGATCAAGATTGGCTAGTTAGATTTGTTTATGGGTCCATGATATGTGTAAATGTTTGTGTGAGGTTCTGACCTCACGAATAATGGTATGGTGTGATAGTTATAAGTCGTTATATGTTATTCCGTGTAATATGTTGCGTTGAGATTTAGCAAAGCGGTTTTAAGAAAGTCTTCTGGTCAAGGAAGTTATATTGAGTCGGTGTTATGGGATTGTAAAAGTTGCGATGACTATCGATATGGTTGTTGTGCCTCGAGTTGCGATCTGGGCACGGTTATATAGATTGTTGTTTATTTACTGATGAGACGAACTTTCGAAAGTATATATCAGTTATATAGATTGTTGTTTGTTTACTGCTGTTTGCTGCCAGTGTCGGTCTGGGCATATAAAGTGTTGTTTTGTTTATGAATATTCCTTACCAGTTTCGGATTGGGAGTGAGGGTAGAGTAGGATATGGAAGAAAGTTGTGTATGTTTCCGTTGTTGTCATGGTATAGTGATATTCTGTTATTGGGACATAGTTGTGGCAAGAGTTTTGTGGAATAGATGTGTGCTGAGCTGGAAGCGGCAAGCGGTTCGTTATCTTTATTGGGACAATGAGTATAGGATGTTGGGAACTAGTATTATGTGGAGTTATGGATGAGTTTTACGGCAATAAACAAGAGAACTTGAGGATATAGTGTGAGTGTGTATAACAATCGTAGATCGTGAGTTATGATTGTGGAAATAAGTGCATGTATAAAGAAGTATGTCATTTGGCGGTAATGTTGAAGAGATGGAGTAGTGGTTATACTGAGAATTTTATGATATAGGTTACATGGAGTGCAGAATAATTGGAGGCACGAGAACTGTTAGAGAAAGAGAGCCCTTGATATAGGAATGGTTGTAGGCGTTGAGGTTATATTGAGTTATCGTTGACATGCAGTGGTAATGAGGATTATGGGAGGTATAGCAAAGAACCTAGTATTAGTGAGTTATGAGGACGTAACATTTATCTTAAGAGGAGTCAGATGCGACAAAGAGAGTTTGATGGTCATACAGGTTGCAATTGGAAGTATGAGTGTTAGTTAAGAATAAGGATGGATTTGTGTGATGGTCGATTTTTGTTACAGGTAATGGCAGTGCTTGTAGTAGTATGATGTTTAGGAGTGTGAGTAAACTTCGATAGTGTTAACGGATTGGGTGATGATGTCAATGTTGTGGGGTAATATCCGTATAATACCCTTAAATTATAGGACTATAACGTAAATTTAATATGCAATTTATAGTCATAAACGAAAAACAATGAAAAACGATAAAGCACAAGAATTAACCTTCGGTCCTAGTGCAATTCGGCAATGAGAGATCAAAGTAGATCTCCTCCTAATTGTTGCACCCAAGATCGTCTGAGAATATGCCCTTGTGCTAGAAATGAATTCTCTAATTGCCTTCCAATATTGAGAGAACTTGATGTGAGTTTTCTTTAGATGTGAGATCTGAATTTTGAGAGGAAATTTTCTCAAAACCCTAAATTCTTTTTCACAAATGAATGATTAGGGCAAAAGGAGAGAAAGCTCTCCTTTTGTTGCTTGGTTCGGCCGTGAGCCTCAATAGGGGAGAGTGGGCTTTCCACTTTCTCTTATTTATAACTCGTGGTCCGGTTCATAAAATGCTAAATGTATATGAGACGGTTTTATTATAAATCGTCATCGGTTATCGGCTATTAATATATCGTCTAGCAACAAGGATTAGCCGACATATTAATACATGTCCGACAAAGACAATATTGTATAATTAATTCAATATACATTAATTAAATATAACCGTTTATATTTAATTTACGAATAAACTGATTAATTCGCCTTAGCCCATTTTATTTAATCCGTATTAAATAAAATATCTCAACATCGCATTTTGACTAATTACTAGTCAAATGACTCGGACTAACTGCTTAGTCAATTTTGGCATCTACATGACTGTATTTTCATACCGTCACATCTCTCAAACGTATCCTATAGGTGTGACTTTTAGGGACCAGTTGATCACCGCCATCCGTATGACAATAACGTCAAACTTATCTAGCAAGCCAATCGTTATTGATAAACGTGGACCAACCGATTATAATACAAAAGTATACCCTTTGATCCTTTTAGAGATTTATAAGTCCTTGCACTAATCAAAGGACACCAGCCCCAACAAGCTCCCACTTGTCCGTACAAGTGTATGTGCAATGACGTTATCCGCACTAACTGGAGGACACCAGCTCAACAAACTCCCACTTGTCCGTACAAGTGTATGTGCGATAACCGATTCTCATATTCATTTAAAATTTCTCCCACTCAATGTAAAACAATTTGCGGATCCGGATCCGCAAAGGTCGTATTTTACAATCGATCCAGTATCAAGAGTGGTTTCCCGACTAGAGAGTAACTCAACCGATGAAACGAATCAGTATTCGAGCATGGCCATGCATTTTAGTTCTGACTCCTCGAGTGGCCCCGAGAAATATCGAGTACCTGATAAAGGCTGAATATTTCCTTCAACTCGACTCCTTCCGATCTAAGCACGGCATGAAATGACCCAGAAAAAATCTACTTGGCCCCCTCTTACGGATGACCGTGAGAAAGAAACCAAAGTCACCCAAAATCTGCCTTAGTCTCAAGAGACAATCGATAGTCAAAAGAATCGACTCTTAGGATCACCATGGAGGTCCTATCCACGACCGGCACCGAATGTTATAAAACATTTAGGACTCCACGTCGATGTCACAATTGTGTCCTACGAAATATCCGTATAAATCGCCTCTCGTGATTGGTCACAACCTTTTGACTTATGGCTCGTTGAACCCACCATCAACCAACGTCACAAAATAATTACCTTGAGTTATTAGCTCACGTGGGCAATTAAGGACCAAAAATATAATGTTTGTTCAGTTCACTTTGTGGTGTTCAAAATTTGTCGTACAAATCCACATGAAAAACAAAATATATAAATATTAAAACGATGATGTTGTATAGAGTACAAAAGAGAATGAATCTAATCCATAAAAGAGTACTACAACTTAGGAACACGTTTAATTCCCATGGAATTAACGTGCCCTTCATGCTTATCTTGTCGTAATGGTTTAGTGAGAGGATCTCTATGTTATCATCTCAGCAATCTTTTCTATCACTACTTCCTTTTGCTCCACGTAATCTCGGATTAGATGAACTTTCCGTTGTACATGTCTAGACTTGTTGCTAGACTTAGGCTCCTTAGCTTGGAAGATGGCACCACTATTGTCGCAATAGATGGTTATCGGGTCATTCGAACTAGGCACTACGGATAGTCCATGTAAGAATTGACGCATCCATATCGCTTCCTTTGTAGCTTCCAGACGCGGCATAGTACTCGGACTCGACCGTAGAATCTGCTTTATACTTTGTTTGGAACTCTTCCACCGATCGCAGCGCCATTAAGAGTAAAAACGAATCCAGACTGAGATTTCGAGTCATCTCGATCCGTTTGGAAGCTAGCATCTGCGTAACCGGTTGCGCATAGCTTTTGAGGGCCTCCATAAGTCAATGCCCAATCTTTAGTCCTCCGCAGTACTTAAGAATGTTCTTGACGCCACCAATGTGATTCACCTGGATGCTGTTGGAATCGACTTGTCATACTCAATGCATATGCCACGTCCGGACGTGTGCATATCATGGCATACATGATTGATCCTATAGCCGAGGCATAAGGAATCCGTGTCATGCGCTCTTTCTCTTCCGGTGTCTCTGGTGCCTGAGACTTGCTCAAATGCACCCCTGGAGCCATAGGAAGAAACCCCTTTTTGGAGTTAGTCATGCTGAATCTCTCTAGGATTTTGTCTATGTAAGACTCCTGACTGAGAGATAACATCCGTCGTGATCTATCTCGATAGATACGGATGCCCAGAATTCTTTGTGCCTCACCCACATCTTTCATCTGGAAATGATTTTTCAACCATACTTTCACCGAAGTTAAGAGAGGTATGTCATTCCCAATAAGGAGTATGTCGTCAACATACAATATTAGGAAGACAATCTTGCTCCCACTCGACTTGATATATAGACATGGTTCCTCGACCGATCGAGTAAATCCATTGTCTTTTATCACTTGGTCGAAGCGATGATTCCAACTCCGAGATGCTTGCTTAAGTCCATAAATGGACCGCTTAAGCTTGCATACTTTCTTAGGATGTTCAGGATCGATGAAACCTTCGGGTTGTACCATCTACAACTCTTCCTCCAAATAACCGTTTAAGAAGGCGGTTTTCACATCCATCTGCGAAATTTCATAGTCATGAAAAGCGGCAATCGCTAAGATAATCCGAATGGAACGCAGCATGACTACGGGTGCAAAAATTTCATCGTAGTGCAAACCTGGCACTTGGGTGAAACCTTTAGCAACTAGTCGTGCTTTATAGATATCTTGTTGACCTTCCACAGAATGCTTTATCTTGTAAAGCCATTTGCATTGAAGGGGACGAGCCTTAGCAGGTAAGTCAACAAGATCCCATACGTTGTTCTCATACATGGAGTCCATCTCGGATTGCATGGCCTCAAGCCATAGCTTTGAGTCAGAACTGGTCATGGCACCTTTATAGGTTGCGGGTTCACTACTCGTTAAGAGTAGAATGTCATCTATGTCATGTTCCTCGACCATACCAATGTATCTGTCCGGAGGAATAGAGACTCTACCCGACCTCCTAGGTTCCTCAAGAATATTTACATGGCAGCCGGGATTGAAGGAATAGGTTCCTCCAATAGTTGCTCGGTATTTGGTTCTGGAATCTCCGACAGGTCGAAGGTTCTATCACTCTTTGCATTCTCGAGAAATTCCTTCTCTAAGAATGTCGCACTAGCCGCAACAAAAACACGTTGTTCGGTTGGCGAATAGAAGTAATGACCAAGTGTTCCTTTAGGATAACCTATAAAGTATGTCTTGACCGATCGCGGGCCGAGCTTATCCTCGTGTCTCCACTTGACATAAGCCTCGCAGCCCCAAACCCGTATAAAGGACAAGTTAGGGACCGATCCCTTCCATAGTTCATATGGAGTCTTGTCAACAGCTTTAGACGGACTTCGGTTAAGTATTAGAGCAGCTGACAGAAGAGCATAACCCCACAATGAGTCAGGTAACACGGTGTGACTCATCATGGATCGAACCATATCAAGTAGTGTTCGATTTCTCCGTTCGGACACACCATTCAATTGAGGTGTTCCAGGTGGAGTTAAGCGTAAGGCAATCCCACAATCTTTGAGGTGTTGATCAAACTCGTGAGAAAGATACTCGCCACCACGATCCGAACGTAGTGTTTTAATCTTTCTACCCAAAGAGGTTCTGTACCCTATTCTGGTATTCCTTGAATTTCTCAAAGGATTCACTTTTATGCTTCATTAAGTAGACATAACCATATCTGCTTAAATCGTCCGTGAAAGTGATGAAATACCTATAGCCTTCTCGTGCGGTGATTGACATAGGTCCACATACATCCGTGTGTATGAGTCCTAATAGGTCGGCGCCGCGCATTCCAACACCTTTGAAGGAAATACGAGTCATCTTACCGATGAGACATGATTCACACGTGCCAAATGATTGAAAATCAAAGGCCGAGATAGCTCCATTTTTGATGAGCTGTTTTACGCGTTTCTCATTAATGTGTCCCATACGGCAGTGCCATAGATACGTTTGATCTTTGTCACCAACCTTTAACTTTTTATTCATTACGTGTAATATTTCGGTGGTCTGATCTAAAACATAAATTCCGTTCATGGAGACTGCCTTGCCATAAATCATATCGTGTAATGAGAAAATGCAAGAATTATTCTCTATTACAAATGAAAAACCAAGTTTGTCAAGTGCGAAACCGAAATAATGTTTTTAGAAAGACTGGTACATAATAGCGATTATATAAAGATAACTCAAATCCGCTAGGAAGCTGGATCACATATGTTCCCCTCGAGACGGCAGCCACTCGTGCTCCATTCCCGACACGCAGTCCACCTCACCCTTTACGAGGGGTTCGATGTTTCGAGCCCCGCACATGATTACACAGATGAGAACCACAACCAGTATCTAGTACCCAAGTTCCGTAACTTGCGTGGTTAATCTCAATCATATGAATAAAAGTAGAAGGAGAAGATATACCAACAGGTTTAACGCGACCTGCTTTTATGTCCTCATGATAAACAGGACATGTACGCCTCCAATGCCCAGTCTTGTGGCAATGATGGCATTCCATGTTTTCGGTCTTGCTCTTTGTCGCGCCTGATGAGTTACTTGCCTCACCAGGCCCACTCTTACCTGATCCCGACTTCTTAAACTTCGGTTTACCTACTGCTAGGCCTGGCTGAACTTTGCCCTTACCCTTGCCCTTGTTTGTCACAACGAGAACATCCTGTTTAAGGCTCCCACTAAACTTCATGTCCTTCTCGGTCTGTACGAGAAGGGAGTGTAGTGCGTGAGGACTTTTCTTCAAATCATTCATATAGTAATTGGCTCTAAAGAGCGCAAATCCATCGTGGAGTGAATGAAGCATGCGGACAATCACAATGTTCTCGCTGATTTTACAATCAAGCGTCTCCAGTTTCTCGACATTCTCAATCATGCTGAGAATGTGTGGGCTAACCGGTTGGCCCTTCTGGAGTTTCGCCTCAAAGAAGCGACTGGTAAGCTCATAGGTCACGATTCTCGGTGCTTTCGAGAATTCCTTAGTGAGCGTAGTGAAAATCTTGTTTGCACTTTGGGCTATGAAGCGTTTCTGCAAATTGGATTCCATTGCAAAAATAAGTACGTTCTTTACCGCACCCGCTTCCATGGCGAAATCGTTATACTTGTCGATCTCGTTTATTTCAGCCGTGGGGCCTGGGTTTGGTGGGATGGGCTCAATAAGATATTTGAGCTTCCCATCAGCAATGACAGCATTCCGTAATGCCGCCTCCCAGTCCGTGAAGTTTGATCCATCATTCTTCAGTCGAGTAGACTGATTCATCTGATCCATAAAGATCCGAAGCCAGGACTCACGGTCCAATGTGACACTTGGCATTGGGTCGTCATCACGGCCAGCCATTATGTTATTAGCAGTTTAAATGATCGTGTTCTACACTGAAAAAGGAAGAAAAACAAAAACAAAATAAGCAACTCATCGAGGTGATTTAAGTCTATTTAAAATTCATTTTAACGTGTAGACTCATTGCACTTGCATAATTGATCTCCCTCAAGAATAATACAAGTGATCCCAAGACTCAAATTCCGTAAATTGATAAGCCAACTGTTTAGCTAATTCTTCCGTAAGAACTCTTGGTCGATAGATTTCCGTAAATCCTATCTATAGTCCACCATGATCACAGGATCGTACGAGTGACCATAGCGTTGAGATAAAATAGGTCAATCGGTTCCAACTTACCCGACGTAGAAGGGGTCATATTATGCCTACCGACGAGGAAGGGACTCATTGGAGTTTGACCTATAAAGACTGTTCTCAATTTTTGTTTATACGAGGAAGATCCCATCAACTTAGTTTTAATTCATTTTAAGTGAACGAAAAATCTAGCAACTGCGTGAATGAATTAATTTAGGTGATGGCTTAAAATGATCGTGTGACATAATAATGTCAAATAAAACTAACGCATGACCTCTATATGAGTCAGTTTTCATGCAATTATTAGGTGGTTTGGTTTTTAGGCGGAATATGATGCAATCTATCGTTACGATAAAAAATGAAAGAATGCAAAACGTAAATAAAAATTCCTAGTGTGGCCTATCCTAGTAAAAAGAACAAAATACAACTTTGGAATCCACCGTTGGACCCACGAAGCTTGTCTTGATGTTCCATCTTTGTCCATGTAGCGGGAGTGAGCATCTGATCTCCATCTTTGGTCTTCTCAAAATTACAATTAAAATTTACAAAATATAAACCTATTTACATTCTAAAAAAAACTGTAATTACAATGAAAAACCAAAACGGAGATACAAGATCTCAAAATACAACCAAGACCGTGTTCCATCATTACGGTAACACGTTCTACTAAGGCCACACTAAGTTACAACTGTTTGTAAAAATAAATAAATACGTAATAAAAGCATTCAAAACATACAAAATAACGATAAATAAAATGCATCAACTAAATTAAATTTATTCGTGACATAATTCCGTAATTATGTTAAATTTATCCAAACCACCAAAGATAATTAAAATCATGTGATAAAACCGCTTCTATCAGTTTAATTTTAATTCATCATAATCCGTTACTTTAAATGCTTTAAAATAACTAAATGGTACGTGAGTGAACCGTTTCACTATCAAGCGAATGCACAAAATCCGTATTGTACACATTTTGGCCGAAAAAAAAATTTAGAACAAAAAAAAAAAAAATTCCAGCCGTGGCCAAAAGAAGGAAAAACACGAATTTTTTTTTTTATTTTCCAGCGGGTTTTGCCGAGAGCAAAGAGAGCAAAAAAGAAAAAATTTTCAGCGGCTCAAATTTACATAGCTCGGCCAAAACCAAACAAAATCGATTTGACAAAAAACCCAATTGCAATTTAAACCTAATCCGTATAGAAGTAAATCTACAATTGTCAAAACTTTAACATATTGCAATAATAACCGTTTATAATAAAAATATGCAAAATCAAATCGAAAACAAAGACAATCGATCGAGACACTGCAGTCCTCGATCGACTGAACAGTTCGGCCGACTGTTTACAACAGAAACAGACGAGAAAACACGGGAAAAAAAAGGAAACAGCCGTGTACAGCAGCATGTCACGGTTTTCAAGGAAAAAAAAAGAAAAACAGCCGTGAGCATATCAGTTCGGCCGAACGGTATTCAAGGCAAAAAAATTATCGATTCAAATCGTTTTATGAAAATCACATAGAAAAATTTACGTGGCCTCGCTCTGATACCACTTGTGGGGTAATATCCGTATAATACCCTTAAATTATAGGACTATAACGTAAATTTAATATGCAATTTATAGTCATAAACGAAAAACAATGAAAAACGATAAAGCACAAGAATTAACCTTCGGTCCTAGTGCAATTCGGCAATGAGAGATCAAAGTAGATCTCCTCCTAATTGTTGCACCCAAGATCGTCTGAGAATATGCCCTTGTGCTAGAAATGAATTCTCTAATTGCCTTGCAATATTGAGAGAACTTGATGTGAGTTTTCTTTAGATGTGATATCTGAATTTTGAGAGGAAATTTTCTCAAAACCCTAAATTCTTTTTCACAAATGAATGATTAGGGCAAAAGGAGAGAAAGCTCTCCTTTTGTTGCTTGGTTCGGCCGTGAGCCTCAATAGGGGAGAGTGGGCTTTCCACTTTCTCTTATTTTTAACTCGTGGTCCGGTTCATAAAATGCTAAATGTATATGAGACGGTTTTATTATAAATCGTCATCGGTTATCGGCTATCAATATATCGTCTAGCAACAAGGATTAGCCGACATATTAATACATGTCCGACAAAGACAATATTGTATAATTAATTCAATATACATTAATTAAATATAACCGTTTATATTTAATTTACGAATAAACTGATTAATTCGCCTTAGCCCATTTTATTTAATCCGTATTAAATAAAATATCTCAACATCGCATTTTGACTAATTACTAGTCAAATGACTCGGACTAACTGCTTAGTCAATTTTGGCATCTACATGACTGTATTTTCATACCGTCACATCTCTCAAACGTATCCTATAGGTGTGACTTTTAGGGACCAGTTGATCACCGCCATCCGTATGACAATAACGTCAAACTTATCTAGCAAGCCAATCGTTATTGATAAACGTGGACCAACTGATTATAATACAAAAGTATACCCTTTGATCCTTTTAGAGATTTATAAGTCCTTGCACTAACTGTAAAGGACACCAGCCCCAACAAATGTGTGTGTGAGTAAACTTCGAGGACGAAGTTCGTTTTAAGCTTGGTAGAATGTAACATTCCGTTTTGGGTTCTTGGTAGTCGTACTCGCTCGCTTGACAGATTGTGTTGGTATTAGAATTGTTAGTGAGTTGGTGGCTGTCGTGTGTTGGCATTCGATGGTATTATGAAGTTAGAGAGGCTATTCTACGGTTGATGCTAGTTTGAGTGGCATTGTTGAGGTAGGCCTTGTTGGGTGATTTAGTGTCAAGGTTGGAGGATGAGTGCTGAGTGGTGTTGGTTGGTAAAGTAGTATGTGTGCATGCTTTGTAGGTATGGGTGTGAACTTCGGGGACAAAATTCATTTTTAAGGAGGGAAGACTGTAATACAACAGGTTTCGGAATAGGGGTTACTCGACCGAGTGGGCCTTACTCGGTCGAGTAAGGTGTTGGGTGTTATGAGTTTGGGTTCTGGTGAGTCACTACTCGATCGAGCATGAAGATACTCGGTCGAGTTGGGCGTACTCGATCGAGTACCCCACGATCGAGTACCCGGTCAGTTACGGGTAAATTTCGGAGATTCGATTAAAAGAGTTGAGGGGTATTTATTATATTTCGTCAGTTTCTAAATCATTTTACAATCCCTAAAAGTTTACTACGACTCTCTCTCAACTCTCTTAATCATTATCCAAGCAAAGATCAAGCCTTTGTGATTCCGGATTCATCGAGCGTTGCATCTATCGTTGTTGTAAGTCTCTAGTTCTTCTAGTTTGGATTAGATTGAGTTATGGTAAACCTTAGTTTGGGTTAATTTGGGGGTTTAGGGTTTGGTCATCATATGTGTGTTGATTGTTGATTATCATTGTTGTAAGTGACGATGTGGTATTCGTTATGCATTTGTATGATTGATTGCAGCGTAGCGGATTACGAAAAGGTAGGGTTTCCCTACCCGGTTTACTGTTTAATTATTGTGAGATTATGTGGTAATTGTTGTACGATTGATTATCTGCTGATCGTTGTTGGTGTGTTGGAGTTGGTGTTGGTGTTGTGATGGTTGATGGTGATGTTCGTGAGGTGCGTCATCGGCTGAGTGGAGTCACTTGCGGGAGTGGCTTCACGCCCTAGTTTCGCCCTATGTGGAACCCGCCACGGAAGGGGATTTGCACATTACTGAATAGGGTTATCGCTCGTTGAAGAGCGGGGCTTAGGTGGGGATTGGCTGCGGTCCCCTACTGGCGGTGAGGATTATCTGTTGCGATGGGTAATCTGGCAGGGCTACACACTTTAGTGTGTAGTAAGTTACTATGTGAGATCGGGAGTTGGAGGTGGATGATGATCAGGAGTTTGCCTTTTGTACTCGTCTTATTTTGATTATACAGTAACTGACCCCGTTGTTGTTTTGTAAAATCTGTGGTGATCCATTCGGGGATGGTGAGCAGATTGTGACAGGTGATGATGTTCACTAGCTATGGGGTCGTCGCGGGGAGTCATCACACGAGTCTAGCTTTCGCTATCGAGAGTTTTAGCTTTCAGTCTTAGTTGTTGAACACTAGTAGCAGTACTTTGGTTTTTGGATTTTGGAACATGTAAATTTTAATTAATTATACTTTAATAATTGTGTTTTGGATTGGTAACTTTGATATACTAACCTCGGGCAACCGAGATGGTTACGGTCTCTCATGCTAGGGTGGTCCTGGTAAGGCACCTTGGTATGTAGGGGTGTCACATGTAGTCTTCGATTTTATTTTATTACTACTATTTTTGTTGTTCGTTTTTTGAAAGTTTATAATGGGATTCGCCCGGAATTAAAATAAATAAAAGGTTGGTTTTTATTAAAATCCCCAATTTCTGCATTCAAAATATTTCGTTTTTGTTTTTTGTTGTGTCGGTTGTACTCTCGTGAAGAGTTGCCTATGTATCCTGTTATCAATAGAATCAAACCGAGCTCCTAGTTCCACAAACTTCATTTCTTTTGTTATTTAAAAAATGCGATGCAACTTTCAGTACACAACGCGGCTTAGAGCGCGGTAAATTGTCAACGGCCTAGACTATCTAAACATTAAAAATTCAAAATTTTATGACAATGTGAATGAGTTCTAAAAATAGTTGATGCGGTCATAATTTACGCATTTTTTATCCCATAATCGACCTTATTTTACATGCTATTTGTGACAACTATGGTCATTTTCCTAGTCTTTACTTTCCTATTTGTATTTCTATGCTATTTTATGCCTTTAGTGAAAAGGAAGCAAAAATGGCGGAAATAAAGCATTTAAGGAGTATTTAGGAGCTAAATTGACGATTTCCATGACCAAGCTAAGAATGAAGCGATGGCCAAGCAAGAGGACCCATAGACCAATAAAATAAGATCTTAGGTGATGTAGGATTTAGCCCCCACAACCCAAGGGTAGCCCCCACGGTTTGGAGGTCAGATTTGGCGAAGAAAGAGCTTTTACTAAAGGGCTCGCTCAAGCCTACATGCAGCTCGTTCAAGTTGAGTCCTGGCTCGCCCGAGCCGCGCTACATCTTCCGCATTTCCGCATTCTTCTCTCTTCCCACTTAACCCTAATCTTGTAACCTTTAAAAATACCCAACTTTTTAATAATTTGAAGGCTATGCCTTTTTAGCGGAGTCTACATCTCCCTAGTTTAGATGAAAATCCTTTAGAATAGATTAGTCTTTAATCATTACTCAATTTAGATTAATGTTTCAATAATCAATCTTTCAATGCTTTTTAATTAGTTTAGTCTTAGATCTCTTGGGTTTTTCTTTGAAGATTAGTGACAAGTCTTCATTTTTATTTAAGGATTTCTCTTTATTATTGTTCTTCCTTTTCTTAATTAGATTTTTGAATGATAAAAATGGAAATGGCTCAAGAAGTTAGTTTCACCTCTTACAATTACTAATGGGTAAAATTAATTACTCACTAATTGTAATTCATTAGTATTACTTATTGTCAAAAATTCAAGGTGGTAATTGTATAATGTCAAATTAGTTTATTCCCCGTACAATACATAAGACTAAACCCATGAATAAATGGAAAAACACTGAAATAAGGGACGGAAAAACGGATTTCACCAAAAGGGAGACTATTATTGAATAGAAGCTAGATTTGCATACTATTGGTTGAAAAATAAAATAATTTTGGGGCTTACCATCGATTGATGATCGATGGAAACCCCCATATAATTGATGGAGGCTAGGATTTTTAGAAAGGCGTTAACTTTATTTTTGACTAAAACTAAGGAGGTTAATTACTGCAAATAAAATCTACAAAACTTAATTTCACAAGTCAATGAAGCTAAGAACGTAATCACTACTTTTACTTCATTAACAATAGTATAGAAGATCACTATTTCTAGAATTGTTTATACAATAGAAGTAAAAATTATAAGACTTTTTTCCTTATAAAATACTCTTTGAGATAACAAAGTTGCAATGCAGCTACAAATACGACAATTAAGATTGAAAATAAGCTAAAAATTGCCATATTTGATTTAGTTGAACGATTTAATTTTTGCATCTCTGCTTCCCTGAAATAATTGCAGAAAACAAATTCAAGTCAATATATTTTTAATTATAAAGTTGAAACCTTTAAATTAACGAAGTAATTATCTTTAATATCTCACCTTTCACGTAGGTAGAACATCTCATCATGAATGGATTTCACTTTATCATACAATCTTCTGAGCTCAATGTCCAAGAGCTAGAATGGCAAACAAACAATAAGGCTTACGTTAAAAATGAGAAAATTCATAGCTCTATCCTCTACATTTCTAAGTCTAAAAACAAAAATTTCATATATCATCGTCATAATAATATTTGAAGGCGCATCAATAAATATTATTAAAAAGTTAGACATTAAACGCCACGTAGACAAATGTGACATGACAACAATTAATTGTGACGTGACAAAATATAGTCCACGTGGAAATACTAGCATACTAGTACACATGAAAAAAAAATTATCAATTCCACATTTAAAAGTTACTCTCATAATTAATGGTAAAAAACTAAATTTAGATAATTTTAATTTCATAGGATAATTTTTAAATCACTCTCATGCAAACTGGATTTAATAATAATAATAATCTATAAATATAATTAAAAAGTAAGCCAAACTATCAACCATCAACTATATGTCTTATTTTAGTTTCATAAGATAATTTATAAACCACTCTCATGCAAACCTTTTACCTTACATTTCTCCTTGCTCCATATTTATGTATGTAAAATCAATAATTCTATAATCTAAATACAAAGTCTATATATCTAACGTAAAGGCGTGCTAAATTACCTATCATAATCTACATGTCATATCTATACAATAATATAAAAAAGGCTACCTTAAGCATATGTATAAGACATGCGACAACGTAGAATCACTAAGAAACTTTCATTTGATAATATGTGACTAATTAATAATATTCATTCATAGAATTAAGATAGAATACTTATTATCACGTTTATGACCCCTTATTCATCTCTAACTCTTCATTTTCTCTTTAACTCTTCCTTTTCCTTTTTGATGATTCATTTCTCCCCCTAAAATTTAACTCCTTATTTGATGCTAAGTTAATATAAGTAAAGTCTTTAAAATAAGCACTTTTAGTTTTCACCCTCTTTTTCTAACCTTTTGGCATATTCATATGTTATTGAAACTTTCCATTGCATATAATTTTTATTAATCATTTGCATTTGTGAAAAAAATAAAGTTATATCATACATAAGATTTGTGTTTTATTTGGTATTGTTTAAATAACTTTTATTAATGTCAATTTGTATTTCTCACCTTGATTTATTTTTGCAGATGGAATGGTACAATTTTCTTATTATTGCAAAGTTGGATTGTGCAGTTAATTACGTTATACATAAGGTATGTTCTACGAGTTTTGTTTGTGTAATTTATATAAGCTTATTGTAAATGCACAGTTTTTTGTAATTTATTCACCAATATCGCTTTGTGGTAGATTTATTTTATACTATCTTTATGTAAACCCTCTTATAAGATTAATTGAATTATCGTTAAATGTATGTTTGTTTCTTATTCTATTTTGTAGGTGATGCTTCCTTTGTCTTCTCATAATATTAACATAGTGTGTTAAAAAAAAAAAAAACTACATGGGAAATATGCAGGCAACAGAAGGATTTAGTTGAACAAAAACTTGATATCCGTCCTTGAACCATGTTCTAATGATATTAAAACTTATTTGGTACGTAATTGTCTCACTTGATATAAAAACAAAATATTTTTAGTTTTTAATTCGAATTTAGAGGATCTTAGTAAATTGTTTTTTTTTATAACTCTGTTTTTGTAAAAAAAAAAATACAATATAGTTAAAAGGCTACTTAAAACATCTAATTTTAATTCACTTATCATTTTTATATTGGTTAATATTAAGGCTACATCAGACTTATTTATTAAAATTCTTCATAAGATTTACTAATATTTTTTTATGGAAATCATAATACCGATCATGATTTAAATTATAAAAATTAATTAACAATTTACTCTCATCATTTAAATCGTACAATTTATCCATCTAACTCTTCATTAACCATAGAGATAGTAGTTAAAAGGTCTTATATGTAGTAAATAAAAAGTCTAATAATTTGGATGATAAAGCTACTAATAATATTTTTTAGTGGAAACCATAAGATCATGTACTAAATTACAAAAATAAATTAAGAATTTACTCTCATTATTTAAAATTTAAATCGTAAAATTTATCCATATAATTCCTCATTAGTAATAAAGATAGTAGCTAAAAGGTCTTATATGTGGTAAATGAAAAATCCAATAACTTGGATTATAAAGCTTCTCAATTTCTCATATTGTTAATTTTGATTTATTTTAAAACCATCTTAAATATTGTAATTAGCACACTTGCGAAAAAGTGAAAAATAAGGTGTATATGTGCATGTAATTCAAGCGTTCCCAGTCTTCTTAAAAGTACTCCATATTTCTAACTTTTAAGATTTTAAAATTTTAAACGTTTAATAAGTTGTATAGTTAGTTTTGTAATTAAGATGATGCTTATTTAATTTTAATTTTATTTTAATTTTAACTATCTCAATTTGCAGATTATTGATTGTGAGGAGGCTATTAAAAAGTGGAGATAACATGTTTGGATCTAAATGTGAAAAACGAAAACATATTTTTTACTCTTTTAGTTGGCTTACAAAGCATCACCATTCATCATCAGCGAGATTCTCTATTTTACATGTATATTTTTGATAAAAAATATAGATTTTGAGGAAAAGTTAAATTAATAGTATCTATTTAACTTTCTTAAAAAAACCTATCAGATATGTAACCGCGATCTTGGAGTGCTTTGTTTATCGACCTAACGACGCAACCGTTTTTAGCTTAATTATTTATGACGTACATCATAAATACATAAAAATAACAAATTTGTAAAAAACTTTAAACAAACATTTATAGTTATAAAATTAGCTACATTAAATTGTTGACTACAAAATATTCATGAATAATATTAACATGTATTAAAATATATGGAAATAAAATTCAAATTAAAACTTTTACCTATATTACTATGATCATGAAAAATAATGTAAAAGAAGTAAATATTTACAAATGTTTGGTTTATAGCTTATTCGCGATAAAAAAAATATTTTGTATTTTAGTTAAAGATGGACGTCAACAAAAGCAAATAAATAGGATAAATAGAACAAATCCGCGATTTTCGCGGGTACAAAACTAGTTAAAACTTATAAACATACAATATCTTTCACAATTAATTCCCTACACAGTACACATTTTGTTAAATCACATATTGTTTATATTGAAAACTTACTAAATAACCATTACCGTGCAGTTATCAACACTCAAAAGAATGTCACATATTTGTGGTTTTAAAAGCTACGACCGGAATAACAAAGCGTCTCATTATAGAAGGGAATATCTGTTTATAACTATAAATGGGCTAATTATCCATCCATTTTAAGCAAAACGGGCTCACCACCTTAATGCCAAATATCACAAGTACCATTTCCATGTGATAAACTACCTGTTGTAGCTAGGAAATGACACTGGTAACATTTGGCGTTAAAGTGGTGACATTTTGTCCGTTTTGCTTAAAGTGGGTGGATATTTGACCCGTCTATAACTATAGACGGATATGCACCGTCTATAATGAGAATTTGTACGGGAACAAAGGGAGTATTATTTAAGTTATATACAGTTTTAACACATTATTTTACATAAACAATAGTAATTTATTGGAAAATTCACGTGGTACCCCTGAACTTTGCCATTTTGCACGTGGTACCCAACTTTTCAAGTTTGGCACATGGTACCCTTGAGATTTGATTTTCAAGCACCTGCTCTTTTTATCGTTCTTAAAATTTTCAATTGAGCATAACTCGTAAACCATAAATCAAAATTGGTTATTTTTCTAAAAATTGATTTTAACTTTTCGAGATCTATAATTTGATAAAAATTAAATTGGTCATTTGGAAATTTAAGATCGAAGTTATGTTTGATTTGAGATTTTCGAAGAAAAAAAAACCTTAAAAAACGCGATTCCACAATTTGTTTTTTATCAAATCGTAGATTATGAAGAGATGATTATTTTAAAAAAAATTGGTCGATTCTGATTTCTGGTCTAGGAGTAATGCTCAATAGAATTTTTTTTTAGCGATAAAAATGGCATGTTGTGCATGAAAATACAACATGAAAGGTGTTATGTACACAAACATAAAATATTGGGTACCATATCCAAAGTGGTAAAGTTCATAGATACCAGGTGAATTTTACGATAATTTATTAATTATTATCAAACTTTATTGCATATATGATTTTCAAATGAATAATATCACATATGACTTAATTAGTACAGTCAATCTTAAATTTAATAGTTTCTCTTAACACAATGAACAAGCTTTAGCATTTGTTAAAGCTGTATTTTCCAAAGCAATGTTATTACAGTTGTACTTTTCAATACTTCCTCTAAGTAGCATTTTGGAAATTTTAATAGTGGGATACTAAAAAAAAAGATCTTAATTAATTTAAGAGCGAATTTAATTCAGGACAATTAAGTTGAATTTATTTTAATTGAGTTCTGTATAGACACTTTTAGTCCCAAAAAAACAGAGCCAAAAGTTAACTTAATTTAAATTTAATTAAATTAAATTAACTAATTTTAACTTAATTAAGAATAAATTAAATGAATTAACTTAAACTTTAAACTTAATTAAAATTAACTAAATCTAAATTAACTCAAATTAAATTTCCAACCTCTTATATCGCAATGTTACAATACCGGGTTTTTTCGCTTGTGTTAGATCAAGAGTTTTATCATACCATTTTAGAGAAGGATATTCACCTGCCTCCTCCTGTTGTGGAACATAGTTCCAGTCCGCAACATAATAAGAGGAAAGATTTTGCTAAACCGAAAGATCAGACCAAGATGGTATGCTCTGTTACCATTGGGAGTTCAGACATGGGCTGGCCTCTTCCCCAGCCCAATGATAGCTTTCGGGCGATGGATTTCTCATGGGCTCTATCTGCTTCTCTTAATGTGTGATCTCCTTGGCTCCTTGAGCACGTAAAACTTCAGCAACATCAGGATCACAAGGACTCCGCTCCAACCATAAATGAGGCCCCTTAGGGATGGACACTCCTCTTGTAATACCCGCCATGTTTAGGGATCCCTTGACTGACCTATTGATCAAAGGAGAACCTTAGCAAGGGATACGAGAGAGATTAGTAGTCCAACGTAACTCGTTACTCAACCTAGCTAGAGCCACTCGGCCGAGTAGTTAAGATACTCGACCGAGTGTGGCGTACTCGACCGAGTACCTTGTCAGTCCACGTGTTATTATAAAACGTGGAATCGTAAACCCAATTATTTTTTCGACGGTTCCTTTCTCTTTCTAACCCTAATCTCTCTCTCCCAACCTTCTCTTATCACCTCATTCTTCTCACATGACCTTGATACTAAACCAAGAAGGGAGATGGTTTACGCATGAAGTCATCGAGTCGCGTTGTCGCCGTTGTCAGCATCGGTCTGCATCTCAAGGTGACTTTGTGTTTGGTTGTTATCTTTCAGTAGATCTTGAATAGTCTAGTAATAGGATATGGTCGCTACTTGTAGGATTCATCATGGAGTCCTGCTTGGCTTGTTTGTTGGACGCACTTTCATGGAATAGCGTAAAGGTAGGGTTTCCCTACCCAGTTGCCTGTTTAATTGATTTAAGATGGATTATTGTGGTATTGGCATGATTAGTATCGTTGTTGGCATTGTCTTTCTTGGTTGTTGGAATTGTTGTTGTTTGTCTATGTTTGCGAGGTGCGTCCTCGGCTGAGTGGAGTCATTTTCGGGAATGGCTTCTTGATTCGCCCCTTGTGGTTCCCGTCACAAAGGGGAATGTGCACATTAATGGACATGGGTTATGGCTCGTTGCAATGAGCAGGGCTTAGGTGGGCAAGGCTACGGTCCCACACTAGCGGTGAGGATTATCTGTTGCGATGGGTAATCTGGCAGAGCTACACACTCTGGTGTGTAGTCGGTTAATGGAAACGGATGGAGTTGGGAGAGTGGTTATACAGTTGGTTTGAATTGTGTTAGCTGTGTTTATACCATACTTATCTTAATTACTCAGTTAACTGACCCCGTGTTGTGTTTTCAAAATTGTGGTGATCCATTCGGGGATGGTGAGCAGTTGGTTTAGCAGGTGTTGTTTGTCATGATGCTTGCGGGACATGGAAGGGATCGAGTCATCACGCTATCGAACTAGATGTCGCTGTCACTCATGTGTAGTAGTTCTTCCAGTTGTATATGTTGTAATCTTTCTCACATTGGTTTATGTTGTAAAGGATAGAGTTTATTAATAAATGTTCTGTTATTGTTTATTTGATCTAATTACCTCGGGCAACCGAGATGGTAGCACCTTTATATGCCGGGGTGGTCCTTGGTAAGGCATTTTTGTATGTAGGGATATTACAAAGTGGTATCAGAGCGAAGATTTTGGAACCTGAACCAATTGAATGTAGGGTGTCAAGTTAAAATGAACCTGGTGTATATGTGTTGGGAGCCCTCTTATGTCGGTTTTGGGTGAGAAGGCGACCTCTTCTCAGAATCCCGGCCCCATCATGCTTAAGCCAGCCACAACGAGGGGGTAAACATATAAGGGTATATCTATGCAAGTGTGTGTGTGTGTGTGTGTGTGTGTGTGTGTGTGTGTGTGTGTGTGTGTGTGTGTGTGTGTGTGTGTGTGTGTGTGTGTGTGTGTGTGTGTGTGCGCGCGCGCGCGCATGTGTGCGTGTGTGTGGGGGGTGGAATTTGTGTTTCCCTGAGTGCGTGTCAATGGTTGAAATAGATGGACTGCAAGTATAAGAATGACGTGTGTATGCATGTATGGATGAGCCGAGTAGTGGGTCTAAAATTTTATGACTAGTGGTACATGACGGAAGAGGTGATGAAAGACGGTAATGTTATAGCATGAAAAAAACGACAAGGAGTGTGAATGGTTGGGTCAATGGTGTGTGCTTAGATGGAGTATATGCTTGTAGAGTTAGTGTGTATGTATGCTCGGAGATGGAGTAAAAATAGTGTATGCTTATGTCCTATCGGTAATATAATCAAGTTGAGTGCGATATATGTTCTTGTGACATGAATCGTTCTGCTAAAAGGTTTAAGTGAAGTATAACATGTGTTGTGTAAGTGAATTTTTATGAGTACATAACTGGAAGTTGCCTGGTGTATGTTATAGGTAAGGTCTGAGCGTGTCGAGCTCCGATTAAGTGGGACTCCGAACAATGTTTACTGTTTTACAGGGAAATACTCTTAGAATCTTCAAATTCCGTCACTGTTCAGGTGAACTCCGTCGAGTAAAGAAGATACTCGACCGAGTAAGCCCAATTCGGCCGAGTACTCAGAATGACAATTTAAGCCAGCTACTGATCTCTGAGTACACGACCGAGTAGACCAAATACTCGACCGAGTAGAGACTACTCGGCCGAGTAGTTCCATAACTCGGCCGAGTACCCCAAATTCGCGGTACAACTCGTGCTTTTTCCGGAAACCCTATAATTCTTTTTAACTCCAATTTCCGCCT